>NT_166305.2:4960792-5260792 GCF_000001635.26 Mus musculus
GAATTCAAAGTCAATCTGGACCACGTGAGACCCATCTTAATAAAAGGAAAGAGAGAGAAAGAGAAAGAAAGAGAGAGAGAAAGAAAGAAAGAAAAAAGAAAGAAGGAAGGAAAGCAAGCTTCAGATTGACATCTCTTTAATCATAATCATTTCTGCCACAATATACCCTTAATTTCAAAATAATTATTGATCATCTACTTGAAACCAGATGTTGTGGATTTTTTTTTCATGTAGAAGAAGAAATGAGTGAAGACCACTTGTAGAGCCTTGTAGGAAGAGACAAGCAAGCCCTGAAGATATCCAAGAAGGGGACATCATATAAAACCACTGATGCCAGCAGACAGGGGATAGGAGATGCTTCTGGGTAAAAGAGGAGCGGAAAATGTCTACGAAGAACCCTAGACGATAAAGCATTTCTCACTAACTTGCATCTGAATATTTCAGTCTGCTGAGGAAGGATAGCCAAGTGGGAGTTTTCATATTGGCATGAAGGCTGTGGTTAGGGAAAATTCCTCAGGGCAGACAATTACATCAGCATGTTTTCCTAATTTATATTTTAAATAGTGCAAGTATTCCCCACGGCCTGGTGACAGACAGAACTTCTATAAATATGTTAAATTCACGTAATCTGTGCGCAATTGCCAGCCAAGGAAGACCCCACCCCTTCCAGATCCAAGCCATATTTAAAGGCAATTACATTTGTAAATGTAAAACCTGCAGCTAATCAATGTAAGGGGAAACAGGGTTCCCCCCAATAGCATTGCAAAAAACACCCTCTGAGACCCCATCCCACCCTTGTTAATTTAGTATTTCTTTTGGGTCATCATCAAGCACCAACCAGTGATTTAGGAAAACAATTGGAGGCTTAAACCAGGGAAGAGGGCTGGAGCAGGGGAGTTAACCAAGGGCTGTAGAGAGTATGCTCCAGAGGCCTAGGAGGCTGGGGCAGAGGGCAAGACAGGCAAGGTCTGTGGTCCAATCCTAACACTGCTGAGCTCTGCTGTGAGAGGCATGGGCAGCTTGAGGTCAGGGCCACTGGGCCTGAGCAGCTGAGGCCAAGTTCCTCCTTTCTTCCTGTGTGACCTTGAAGAAGTGACCTCACCTGGGTGTGCTTCAGCCTCCCTGACTGAACCACAATAGTGCCCACTTCTCAGAGTCCTTTGAAACAGCAATTCAAATTCTGCTAACTATTTAAAATACCACCTACCAAGGCAAAAATTATTGTTCGGGGCATTTGCTTGACTGTGACCACTAAACTGAACAGAACATTTAAAACAATCAAGAAAGGTCTTGGGAAGCCAGAATATCACAGCTAGACATCCAGAACACTTCAGAACACGTGATCGGACTGTATGTGCTAAGATTTCAGTCCTGGGCTGAGACTGTAGCTCAACGATCCCTAATGTAGCACTTCCCTAACCTGTACAAGGCCCCCTGCCCTCAACACACACAAACTTACTCCAGATTCTCAGCTTTTCTGCTTAGAAGCTATTTGCCCACAGGCCAAATACTAGACTTCCTATCCTGTACTCTTCCTACCTGTAAAAAGTATTTTTTGTGGTCATTTAAAGTAGAGGTCAAATGTCTCAAATCTAACACTCCTCTAAAACTCTTTAGCATTAACATGATGTCATGAGTGGAAAACTCCACCTCTGACTTAGTGGGCTGAATTTAGTCAAAGCCAAGAGTGCCAAAAATACTATGTAAAACTGTTAACCTTTAGGCTATGCATATAAGGTATATATCAAACATAAATAAAATTTATGATAAACTAATCATTTTGAGTATGTAAATAACATCTGCCATCTGTGAACATTTGAAACTCCCATTTGGGGGTAAGGAATACTCAGACTGTGCTATGAATATAACAATGAGCATAGCATTGGGTCCATAGGTTTGGACAATAAGTATTGGCTGGTATTGGATTTCATGGTTGCACATGTACATTAGAGACAGCGTCAGATGTTACTGCATTTCTGTTAGGACCCTGCAGACTATGTGACTCAGAGCATCATGCTTCTAGTGATGGGAAGCTGTTGTTTACCACACAGACCACCTTGGCCCCTTAAATTGCTATTTACTTTAATCTCTGTATCTGGGCTAATATGCTTGTGACCAAGGGAGAATTCTCGAAGGCATAGCTAAGATTAGTAGACCTCCAGCCTCTAGCAACCCTAGAACTAACAGTGTCTTAAGATGACAACAGAAATCATTGATTTCACCACTTTGCAGTGGCTTCAGTCCCTCATTCTCCATCAATGTGTTGCGCGAATGCATTGATTTCCAGCTTTCTTTGATTCTGTGACCTCTTTGATAGTACTATATTCATTCAGAGTAATGTGAGTCTGGCTCCTGATTCTGTAGTGACTCACATTTGGCTGAAAATAAACCATTTTCATTTATTGTTTTTCTTTTCTTTATTTACTGGGTCTGTGCATTGTGTGCACTCGTACCGCAGCACATCTGTGAAGGTCAGCTTGTGGGAGTCAGTTCTCTCTCTCTGTGGGTTCTGGAGATGGATAAGATTGTTAGGTTTGACAGTGAGAGCCTTTACTTGCTGAGCCACCTGAGCCTTCAAAATGAACTATTTTATTATTTCCTTTAAAACAGAGTCATTATTTTATATCAATACATGAACAGAATAAAGTTCAGTGAGATCAGAGGCTAAAGTCAACTAAAAGTTAAGCAAGCCTCGAGTTCCTGGGGCTGCTGAGTACTAGCAACCAGACTAAGAGTTATTGCTATATCCATGCAAAACTAGCCCAGAAATAAAGAACATCCTAGGCTAGTGTCAATAAAATACAGAAACAAGTCTCAAAAAGGACAAGTTCATCCACAGGACACTAACCTTTAAATCTACCAAGGCAAATTCAACATAATTAAAAAAAAAAAAAAGACCTAAATTCAAATAGTCCTTCCCAAAGTACTTAACATACAGGATAAAAGATGCTTAAAAGGGTTAGAAACACAAGAAGTGATAAATATGTCCTATAAGCCAATAAAAAAAATCTGTTAATGCTATCAACACCAATAGATCCCCAAACAACATAGATTATAGGGTTGGAGAGAAAAAATTTGCAAAAATGGCTATAAATACCATCAAATATTTTCTACGGAGAAAGTGCTTTCATGAGAACTTGGGTTCTGTAATCCTAGGACTGGAACACAGAGACAGGTGGGTCTCTGTAGCTCACTGGCCAGCCAGTCCAAGGGATTCAGTGGGAAACCCTGTCTCAAAAACCAAGATAGAGAGCTATCGAGAAAGATATGTGATATAAATATCTGACCTCCACACACATGTGCACACACATGTGCACACACATGTGCACATGCATGCATGTGTGTGTGTTCATGTGTGCATGTTCATGTGTGCGTGTGCACACACACACATTTAAAGGAAGAAAGAGGAACTCTGGAACTCATTTATAAGGAAAGTCTTTCAGATATGAAAATGAACTGAAGTCCTTTTCATCCATCTCCTGGAAATCTGAGGCTGAAAATTTGTTCCCTTGTGAATAAATGGTGGACAGAAAAGTTTTAAAAGCCTCACTGATGGGTCACTACATGGGTGTTTGAATGGCAGAAACCCAGAACCGAAAAATCACTCCCGACTTGGAAAGGCTCTTAAACTCACACGAACCAAGGTTATCCCTGACTGGATGGAGGCAGGGAAAACACACACTGCTGAAAAGAGACACGGGCTGGTGTGAAAAACACCAGAATCTGTTTTCAACTCCGCTAGTGATACTGATTATAAGGACATGAGGAGTTCTCTGAGTCCCCCTAGTAAGAGAGGAGTTACACTATTACCAAGATACGGGTAGTCTTCTAATGTACAGCAAAGCATGTGCAAGTGCTTGCAGAATTAGGAGAGTGCTACTTAAGACATCATTTTCATTACCATTGTTAAAGATGATGGCTTATGTTATTAAGCTACTGGGGCATGATGCCTGCTTTCACACTCATCAGAGCTCTTGTGATAACAGGCATTTCGGGACTATTTATTCTACGTAAAGAGCAATTTTCCAAATGAGAGATTTTTTTCTTCTTTTCCCTCGTTGATGGCCATGCCACTTCCTCGGAGAAGGCTGTTACAACTGCACAGCTGATGGGAAAGGACCTAGAAATGAGAGCATCTTAGAGAGGATGGTCCTGAGAGCATCACCACATTCGGGACCAAAGTAAAATGCAGCAAAACATCAGAAAAACTGTCTCAGGCTTGGACCCAGGAATCTGTAGCCAAAGTGTTTGCCCGCTCATGGCTACATTTGCAAGTCTTATTTTCCAAGCTCCTGTTGACATTGTGAGTTACACACAGGGCTTCCCAATTACTGCCGTGCCTAGATTTAGATGTGCAAAGCTGAGACTCGAAAGAAGATTCTGAGCTTAGTGTAGTTGATTTTCCTCCCCCCCAGCAATGACCTAAAAGAGAGATTCTGCTCATAACTATCAAGTGCCATTATGCTATGGAAGAAATATGCTATCATTGAGAATTAGAATTTCAAATTACATATCTCAATTAGAGAAAATGCAGAGCGAAGATTAGCTTTTTTCTCAACAAGTTTCCCCAGGGGAAGTTGGAGGTTGGAAAGATAAAAGATAACATCAGTGTAAGCTGCATAGATTTGGGGGACCAGGGACAAACTGTATTATTGAGTTCAAGGACAGGAAAGAACACAGGCACATACATATGCACATGCACATACATACACACACAAAACAGAAATGGCAGGGCCAGTTATCTTCCCTGATCATAACTGGGCTTTTCCCCCAACACCCTGTGTAATTTTATAATCTGTACAGTTGTGGGAAGTTTGGAAAGATGATCATACATTTGTGAAAGAAAATTATGACAGAAAAATTAAGAGGAATACTGGGACTCAGTCTAAATCAGAGAGCAGAGAAATTAGTACTCTTCACATACTTAAGAGCTCTCATCCTAAGAACAGTATTTTGGGGTTTTCATGGGGGAAATCCTACTTAAATTTTTTAGGAAATGAAATTAGACTGAATTGGCACTAAGGAAGGGTGTAAATCTGACGAAGTCAGTAACAAACTTAATCAAGTGCATAATGTGTAACCCTCTGACTCCTCCACTCGGGTGCTTGCCTTCTCCGCAGGGAGACAGTGCCTTCTGGGAAAGAACAGAGAAACATGCCTGACTTGGGGAAGGTGTGATGTCTGTCTGTCTTTGAAGGATGCATGAGCCAGGGCAAAGCATTTCCTTCCGAGATAAATGCATGTAGGCCTGGGATGACATGGCGCTCACAGGACTGCTGAAGAGAGCCAGACACCTGCACTGGGAAGCAGAGGCAGAATGATTATGAGTTCAAAACCAATGCTGATGATGTAGTGAGTTCAAGGCCGACTTGGACTACATGAGACTGTATCTAAAAATAATGAAAACAAAAGAGCAACTAAAAAATGACGTAAGATGCCTGCAATTTTGAAGCTCAGCTTACTCAGAACCCATTTTCGAGTCTTCTATGGCTCCAGTTAAAGAACGGGCTGGGGCAATGATTCAACTGAGTCTCAAATGTGGCAGGATCGGTTCCACGAGCACACACTTGTTGTAGCATCTCTGTGTTAGTTATTTGTCTTGTTCTGGCAAAATATGTAACAAGAAACAAAAAGGAGGAAGGGTTTATTTTGACTCACAGTTAAAAAGTCAGACGTCATGGCAGCAGGTGTGGGAGGCAGCGGTTACATTGTATCTGTAGCCAGGAAGCAGAGAGAGATTAATGCTGGTGCTCAGCTCACTTTCCTCCTCTCAGTGCCGAAACCCACCCAGTGATAGCACCACTCACAGATAAAGTGGGTCTTCTCACCTGTGTTACACAGTCTAGATAACCCTTCACAAGCTTCATGTCCTAGATCCTGTGGAGTTGTCAGTCAGTCTTAATGATCACTATTTACTTAATGGTTTGCTTTAGCTGAGGTCCTAAGATACTTGACTGACCAGAGTCTCCATTCCTGGTCTAGTTCTTGATTTCCTCACCACAGCAGCTGCCCCTTGTTAAAGCAAGAAAAGAAATCTCCCAGCAACAGTGATATGTCATTCATGTAGTCATGGACAAGGAAGCCCTTTGACTTTACCATGTTCTGTTGGCTAGAAACAAGTGACAGGCTTTGCGGGTGATAAAGAGCGGATCACATAATGTTGACCGTAAAAAGTGAGAAGAAAGAGTGTGAACAATCTTTGAATCTGTTTACAACTGTATAGAAGTATAAAGATTATCAGAAAAAAATTAGAGTACATACGATGACTTATTTAAGGCCTTAGGAGGGAATCCCAGTGTGTCTTGCTTTAAGCTGCTGGTAAACAGTACCAGCAGACTGTAAAGACCATTCTATCATGATGGGAAGTTGAAATTTATGTTCTGTAGAGAATTATATTTTACATAGTGAGATAACTCGACTTTTCATTTTGGATTAGTCGAGTATTTGGAGTAGTCTTGAGAAGATAAGACTAAAGACAAGGGGGAATTCGGGAGTGTTTGGGTGAGAGATGATGAGCAGGACCAAATGACGCAAGGGATGGGGTGGTAGACATGTTAAGAAATACTAGGCATATAGATGACAGAGTCAGGATTCACTTTATGGGCAACAGTGGGAATAGAGAGCAGTTGAAAACGAAGCCCCAGATGGAAACAGGCTGGTCTCGTGTTGTAGCTGCTCATGTTCCTCCTGCGAACTGTTCCCTCCCCAGTTCCAATCTATTTATCTTGCTTGTTTCTATTTCTAGGACATGTCAAATGATTTCCCTTCACAGCCTTTGTATTTGCTGGTCTCACTTCCCAGAATCCACCTCAAATCCCATATGTGGCTCTCTCCTAGCTCTCTTAGGTGTTGACATTCCCTGCACAGCATGCTGTAGCATGAGTCAGTAGTGGAAATTACTCTGATCGTTTATCACTGACTGATATGTTTGTTCTCTTTTTTTTTTCCTGCTAGTAAGGTAAATTCTTTGAATTCAGCTGTTGTTACCCTCTGGAAGTCCAGGGCAAGTTCAGTGATGTGTATAATATCTGCAAAGAACCTGGGCCATGAAGTGAGATGACAGAGTAGAAGAAAATGGAGCCAAAAAAATCCTGGGCCAAATTAGAGATCAAAGGGCCAGAGAAGTGGTGAGAGAGTTAAGGGTCCAGAGGAGTAACAGCTAGAGTGAGATTCAGATTTCAGGGAAGAGGACCTGGAGACTTAAAGCGGGCCTGTTGTGACCACGGGAATGGGGTAAAAGGGCAGGACCATAGAGTCAGAGTGACCCTGAGGCCAAGTGGCTCAGAACTTGGTGGGAAATAGATACACAGGCAGTGTTGGGGCCACAGGGAGTCTAAGCAGAGTGGCCAAGTCTCTGAAGGCTGGAAGGGAGGCAACTGAGCCCCGAGTGATAAGAGACAAAAACAAGCTGGCAAACAGCCTTTCTCATGTCTCTCACGGTGACAAAACCACCCAAGTGCTCCTGGCAGTGCTGCAGACTGCCCGCCATCCCTTTCCCCCAGTTTCCAGTAGAAAATTTAGAGGATGCACTTGCTCTAGTCATAAGGCTGTAAGTACTGAGCCCTGGGCTGAGATCAAACAACAATTTCATTTTTAATTCGTATGCAACTGTGAGCTAATCTTGATCTAGAACTCAGTCTTGACACTAAAAAGATGGTTCAGCAGCTAAGAGACTGCAGAGGATGAGAGTTCAGTTCCCAGAACCCACATGGGACAGCTCACAACCAACTGTAACTCTAGCTCAAGTGGATCTGATGCTCCTAGCACACAAGCATGCACACTCAAAAATGGATTAAATCTCAATGAAAACTAACGGGCAGCCACAACACTCTCTGGGCTTCCAAGCCCTAGATCCATTTCAGAAAATACAACAATAATAATAACAAACCCCACCAGAGATGGCTTTGAGAACAGCAAGGGTAATCTGCTTTATAGCTTGTCCATCCATTCATACATCCCCAAATATTTAACTAGCTTTGCCATTTTACATTCCATATATATTTTAATGTTCTTAATCTGTCTGTTAGGGCTTTGTTGAGAAGTGTTACTGTTCTTTAATTTATAAACAAGGATTTCACTATCTCCTATAGAGCTGGAGTTAAGTGACTCTTGCACAAATCCTATCTAAATACACTTGATTTGAATTTGTGTTGAATGGTAAGCCAGCCCCAGTACAGGTAAGCCAATAGCTTTGCCTACTTAGCACTTTCCTCTTTAATTCTAGAATGTTTCTAGCTGAGCACTAACCTACAAAGAGACTCAAAATTAATTTAAACTGGATAAAAGAAAATGATTGTTCAGCAGTTTCCAGTCCAAAAAAATTTACATTTATCCACCCATAAAATTGCAGAGGGACAGATGCCAAACTTATATCGATTTTTAATTCCATGCGCAGATGGAACGCAGATCCTCCAGCTTGAGTGGCAAGCACTATTACTCCTGAGCCACCTGGCTGGTCTGAGATAGTAGTGACAGGTGACTGGAAGTTTCTGCCCCAGAGATTATTCTCCTCCCTGAGGAGGGTGGAGAAATGGTGAAGGTGGTAACTGTTGGGGGCAGGGAGTGGGGGAGGCAGAGTCTGGGAGTGAGAGGAAGAAGAGATGCCTGGGAAGGCCAGGAGCTGAAGGAAACTGAGTGGCAGCCCCTGGGAGATTAGTCTCTAAGTTTCACCTTTCAAAAACTGAAACGAAGGTTTGCTTTCGTCTCCTATGTCCCATTTTGATTGTGACACTGTGATGGTTTGCTTATGCTCAGCCTACGGATTGGCACTATTAGACTATGTGGCCCTGTTAGTGTAGGTGTGGCCTTGTTGAAGTAGGTGTGTCACTGTGGGTGTGGGTTTTAAGACCCTCATCCTAGTTGCTTGGAAGTCAGTATTCTGCTACCAGCCTCCAGATGAAGATGTAGAATTCAGCCCCTCCTGAACCATGCCTGCCTGGATGTTCCCATGGTCCCTCCTTGATGACAACGGACTGAACCTCTGAACCTGTAAGCCAGCCCCAATTAAATGTTGTCCTTATGAGTTGTCTTGGTCATGGTGTCTGTTCACAGCAGTAAAACTGTAACTAAGACAGGCACCTCCCCAAATGCCCTGTGTGATTTATAACTATGGTGTAGCCATATACAGAGCAAACTGTTACAATCTTTCTGTAGTGCAGAAGATGAAAGCTGATGCCAGCATTGAAGATGCCTGTAGTGCAGTTAGGGGATGAGAAGGTAATGGTCTGCATAGTTGATAGTTACTGAACTGTTCACTCTATGAAATTGTTTGCATGGCTGGGGGTCAAGTGCAGGTCTACATCCACCTTTGGGAGGGAGAATGAAACACCACTCTGACACAGGGGTCTGAACTCTGATTCACAAGATGGTTTTGTGATATTCAAAGCCAGGGTGCTCCATTGTTTTAGCGACAGTCTGTGATCCAGAGCCTTGCTGGGTTACACAACTTTAAGGATGTGTTCTTGGTTATACTTCAGCACCTGACTAGACAGCAAACTTCTAAGAAGGCAGATGTCTCACAGGCTTGGAGTCACTCTTGGCTCCTGTACATTCTAGCTCCTCTACAAGCTGGGGCATCTGACTGAATCAGGACAACCCCACTCCCTATGGAGTTCTTCTGTGGGGCAGAGTCTGGTCAAAGTCCAGTGGAGAGTTTTGGTCTCCCTTGGTTTAGACTGAAGTATCTTAAGTGTGGCTGTCACCCCATCTAGGACCATACAGTTGAATTATACAGTTGACCATATAGTGGGGATTATGAAAATGTTGGCAAAAAAACTTTCTAAATTCACAATGACCAAAGTAAGACATGTAAAAATCCCATTGATGACTTACTTCACTTTTACCTTGATTCTGAACACAGGACATGAGAACATTGCACTATGCATGCCAACATGCCATGCAACACAGATCAATGCTTCCGGCAACAGCTTGGCTCATTTTATACAGCATGTTACAAAGAACAGAGGCTGTACTAGGCATACAAAGCCTTCTGCTCTTATAGAGACATAATGATTTAATCACAGAAAATAAAGTTCTAGTATTTTCTACCACTGTTCCTTGGTTTATAAGTATCAAACCAGTACATCTTTGGGTTGTACTGTGCTAGGCAAACCTGCATGCTCATTTCATTACAGTATGCAAATTTGCTTTCCTCTCTAATAAACTATAAAATTAATTACATATATACCAAAGAACTGTTTTTATAATAAATTCCTTTGTGATTTATTATCAGTAAATATTTAATTTGTATATCTAGTTTATATACCTGTAAAGGGGGTATTGAATGGAAAGGGGCCAGGAGCACAGGAAGTTTTAATAGCTTTGGCTTAGATAACAGCCCCAGTTAGTTAATAGCGACCAAAACAACAGGGTTGATTGGACACTGTGGATGTGACTTGGGATGTCAAGGGTGTACTGAGTGAGCTATGCCCTCCTATTTCTCAGTGAAGCCACAGCTGACACAGCAGCAGTTAGACACCCAGAGTCTGTACTTTAAAAAGTCCAAATGCACTGTTCTTGCTGTTTTCTTAGCCAACCAAAGCCCACAGCCCTGTGTTCTATTTGTGTGTGTGTGTGTGTGTGTGTGTGTGTTCTATATTTTTACCTTCCTAGAAACAATCATTTTACTCATTTTCCACATTTTTGTCCTGTTTTGCTACTCACTCAGTGTATTGATTCATAAGATCAGCTACATAAGCTGTCCTAGGCCAGCCTGGGCTACATGAGACCATGTCTCAAACAAAAGGAAACAAAAAAAATTGATAAATGCTCCTGAAAGAAAAAATTAAGTTCAGAAACTGCTACCAATTGCCTCACCTCAGGGAGTTTTATTTATGATATTTTTAGTTGGTATGAGAAGCCACAAAATATTCTGATACATGCCTTGAAGTTTGACTGTTTTAGAAATTCAAAAAAATTAAAATTTAATGCAGTACAAGCAGACGAGCACTTCCTACTACACTTAGAGTAATTGAATGTAATTCTATTCAATTAAATATCACTGCCATTAAGAGGGATTAAAGGCTCAGCAGCCGACCTCTAAACACAGCAATTAATGTAGCTGAGATCCATGATGGAAACCTACTCCACTATATTGCACTAAGTCAATGGACCAACATTATGGCTTCAAACAGCAGCTGTTGAGTCATTACTGGAGTAATGGGGGATGTGGGCACAGCATCATTTAAGTGACAGGTCTTAATCCCTGTGATAAAGCCCAGTGTCATCATGTCGGCAAAGCAGACCAAAGCCCAGACTGAGCAGACCCAGCTCCACAACATACAGCCCCTGTGGAGTATGTATCCACCCTGGCAGAATGGACAGTGCATTAACAAGGCCTATTCATGGGTGTTAGTGTTAACTGAGGTCTGCAATGAGTGGCAGAAAGTGGGTGAATCATCGCTTAACTATAGGGACATTTGAGGGATTTTAGAAAGAGACCCTTGTCTAAGCACCATCTATAAGCACTCAGGATGGCTGGGATTCAACTATGGTAGATATGGTCTTCTGCAGCATAAGGGTTTTTTTCAGACTTTCTGACATTTCTGCTGCCAAGGAGACATACTGATTCTTCAAGATAGGACTTGCCCTGTCTACCAGATATATGGCAATTCAGCTAAGCACAGATAAACACAGAGGCCACAAATCCATGATCCAGGTAGTTAAGCCTTTTCCACCTCATATGATATTTTTTTTTAAAAAATTGATATATACCAGCTAAAATGCAAGAACTACTGCATTTAACATGGGCCTGGTGAACAGCATGCTTCCTTACACTAAAATTTCTTATCATTTGCAATTTGATGTGTGCTTAGCTTCCAAAATTATGGTGTTTTTTTTCAAATTATGCAGCTTTGAAACTGTATATCTGAACCAACTTTCATGTAATTGCTTTTCTTGGCAGAGGGAGTAATTTTAAATTTCTGGCTCCATGTAGGCTCAGATGTTAGTCTCCTTGGCACCTCCTATTCCTTTTTCACAGGCAAAATGGCAAATGCCCAGTGAATCCTTCCTTTGCTTTCTCTGCCCCTTCAATTTCTCTTGCCACGATTAACTGAAGAAGCTCATAGAGAAATTAAGTCATCCATGCGCCAGGCTTGGTCCAGTGGAAACATTTGCCCATGCCCTCTCCGTATTCAACTTACCATGTGCACTAAATTCCTGACATGCTCTTCTTGTCCCAAGCCCTCAAGAAACCAGTTACCTCGGAGGAAAGCAACTCAGAGAGAACATCTGCCTCAGGTCCCAGGCCAACTGCATTTCTCACACCTTTCTTTTGAAAGATTGAAAACAGACTGTGAAGAAAATACAATGACATCGTTGTAGGACTTCTGGTATAAATTTGATGCCAGTTTAATTCTGCAGCTTACCTCTACTCTTCTTGGAAACCACACAGAAAATGTTTTAAAGAGCACCCACCTTGTTTACAATGGAACCAGGAGACAGAGAAACCTGCCCTGCTAACTCTTCACTTGTAGAAACTGTGAGGCCCAGCCAAGGGTCTGCACCTCAGAAATCAGAAAAATACTCCCTCATATAAGGAGTATACCATTTTATAAGAAAGGAGCTATTGCAAGCAGGTTAAGTCAAAGCAGGGAATGAAAGGTATTGAAGATACTAGGTGGAAGCGATGGATCTGAGTTGGTATATGACACAAATCACCAAGAAAACTAAACTGGCCATGTGGAGACAGCCTCTCAAGACAAGCCCTGATACTTGGCAAAGCAACTGGAGAAATCATACTTAAAAGTAACAATCCTTCGTCAGGCTAAAGGGAGGTCAGCTCTGCAGCTGCCTACTGAGGCACTGTGTGACCTTGTCTTAGTTACCTTTCTATTGCTGTGATAAAACTTCATGACCAAAGCAACTTATAAAAGTGTCTAGTTGGGCTCACAGTTTCAGAGGGATAGAGTCCACAGCCAAGGAGAGAAGGCATGATGTCAGAAACAACTGGGAGCTCACATCTCTAACAGCAAGCAAGAGGCAGAGCGAGCACACACTGAGAATATCATGAGTCAACCCTCAGACGCATGCCTCCACCAACAAGGCCACATCTCCTATTCTTCCCTAACAGTTCCACCAGCTGGGGACCAAGTATTCAAACATTTGAGTCTATAGGGGGTCATTCTAACTCAAATTTATTTATTTATTTATTTATTTATTTTTAAAGTTTCATTTTTATTCAATAAGCTGAAAGTCACAATGTCTGGGATAGTCAGTTGTTTTCTTTCCCTCCATACACAAATGTTTCCAAATCACACAAATGTATAGGTTGCCCCACAAAATGCTGGGTCTTGTGACTACTACCTTCTTGCTTGAATTTCCAATTAGCTGGTGATCAAATAGTTTTGAACCCTGTATAAATAGCGCTCAAAACTATAGGTGAGTGTGGCTTGCTTTTAAACTAACTCAAATTTAAACCACCACAGATTTCCTGGAGAGGGTTGAACAAATACTTATTCATCCCTGAGGACAATTCAAAGAAATGATTCTGCCTGTCTAGCTTACTGAAATGGTAAGTTCATTATGGCTGATTATACAGGGGGCACAGATGACTCAAAGGCAGCCCACCACCTAACACACTGGATTTTCAGCATTAGATAAATGGACTGTGGTGGTGCACACATTCAAGTTCAGAACTCAGGAGGTCTGGACAGGACGATCAAAGTTTGAAGTCATCTCAAGCTATTGAATAAACCAACCTGAGATATATAAGACCCTATCTTAGAAAAGAAAAGAAAAGAAAAGAAAAGAAAAGAAAAGAAAAGAAGAAAAGGAGAAGAGAAGAGAAGAGAAGAGAAGAGAAGAGAAGAGAAGAGAAGAGAAGAGAAGAGAAGAGAAGAGAGTCAGACTACAAATACCTTTTGTAAAATTGGATGGATGGATGGATGGATGGATGGATGGCTCCATCCTTTTAGATCCACTTCTTTTTAGAATTTGGATAACTTACATGTCTTCCTTTAGTTCCTCACAGGATCCTGATTTTGAATTAGACATTTCATTCATGACTTTTCTAATTGATAATAGGAGCCAGAGACATTATTAGTGATGCTGACAGGCAGATGAAAGTGCTATATGCACAGTTGTACACCTTTGATAACCTTCTCTCTGAGAACATTTTATTGCTTTTGTGGGGAATAAAACCAGTTATAAATAGAAACTGTCAGTCATTGGAACATTGAAAATGGAGAAACACTGCCAAGCTGAATCAGAGAATTTTCTAATGTCAAAATACAGCAAACCAGACTGACTTGGTAGGATGTCACCGACTTCACCGTGAAACCATTACTTGCTCAAATAGCACTTCTCATACAATGGCGGAGAGATGATTTTTGCACAGATTTTTATTCTCTGTCTTTGGCATCATGATCCATTTAATTACAATTTATTAAGGGCCAATAAGTACAAGACACATAGAAAATTGTTTAATAGTGGAAGTAGAGAACAGTTAAGAACAGCATGCCTACAGGGAAGGATCATATCAAATCCATTATCCAAGTCTCTGCATACAAGGACCAGTTCCTTTTGCAAATGGTATCTGGAGCCTAATCTACTGCATAAGATATGTTAATTCTCTGCTTAAAATGCAGAAATTTGGAGCTAAGTAAAATTTTTGGAGCAGCACAGCCTGTAGTCTCATTTATGAGGTGGTGGACTGCCCTCTACTATCCAGCAAGTTTGAAGGAAGCCTGGGTGACATGACACTCATTCTCAAAAATCAACCAACCAAGCAGCACAGAAGAACACAATTTGGGCTGGGTGGATTGTAATTCCAGTACTTCGAAGGGAGAGGCAGGGGGAATACCACAAACTTGAGGTCAGCCTGGGCTATGCAACAGCATTCTCTCTCTCACGAAACTGAATCAGTAACAACTCCCCACTCCCAATTTTACTTTTGTAGCACGGTTATAAAGGGCTCATGGCAACTCTTCATTTTTAATTCTCAATTAAATAAATATTAACCTTAAAATGTTTTGGTGTCTGGCAATTGCATCATTCATTGCTTTTCAACAAGTCTGGCTGAAGTTTGGAACCTCTCATGCTCCCCACTCCTGAAATGGAGGGGGGACTGATCTTCCAGTTCCACACACTTCACTGTTCATTAACCTCAAATGTTTTCATCATCTGAAATAGTTATGCTAGTAGTAATCATTATAATAAAATGGTAATTACAACTATATTTTTCAGGGATAGAATCCTCACACTCATAGCTGTGCCCTGTACTATCAGGAAGCAGAAAAGCAGAAAACAGCATTGAAGACTCAGAAATCAGCAAATAACATCCAAACTCCTAGGCTATGTGTCCAGCCTCATGTCAAATACTGGACCAGAGGGATAGGAATTTGGGGATAGGAATAGATACTCACCATCTATATTTGTAACTGCAGCATCTTCAAGATCTGTTCAAAATTTAATTTCCATTATCAGTATTACACTGTAATGCCTACATATACAATGAGATGTGATTGTACATATTGTATGATTTTAGAGTCCCAACCATGTAGGACGTTAGAAACAATTTAGACTATGATTGACTTTTAAATAGCAATTTAAAAAGCAACTTAAATCTAAGTGTGGTTTTCTAATTTTGTGTATCATGGTTTGAACTTTAAATTTTCCTTAAAGACCCATGGACTGAAAAGTTTGGTTCAGTCTGGTGCCAGTGGAAGTTGGTGGGACTTTTAGGAGGCAAGGCCCAATGAAATGAAATTATGTCATTAGAGATACATCCTTGAAGTAGATATTGGGACCCTACTCCTTCTTGTCTCTTTTGTTTCTTTCTTATGTCCATGAGGTAAACAGACCCTCTCTTCCACATGCTCCCATGAAAGCCAAGGCAATGGGAGAAAGCAACAAGAAGGAAATCTCCAAAACTGTGAGCTAAATAAGGCTTTCCTCTTTTTATATCCGTTTATCTCAGATATTCACTATAGTGTGGCAAGTCTTCCACAACGTGTCAACACAGCCTCAAGTTCATTCTGGCTTTGGCCTGTTGGATTGTCTTTGTTTTACCTGTAAAGTACAAATGTTCAGAATCTATATCAGATTTCTGTCTCTAAAGCTCAGGATCAGTATTATGAGTGACAATACTGAGTCTCAAATCAAACAATGAAATAAGATGAAGAAAATAATGTTTTCAAAACTCATGTGAGGAATCTGAGGAGAAATAAAAGCTTGAAGCACACTCCGAGGCAGGGCTAAAGGCTTGCACAGCAGAGTCCCACCTTGATCTGCTATTGACAGCTACTAAAGGAAGTTAGTAGGCACATCTGAAGTCTTTCTAACTATCTAGAAATGACAAGTCAGCTGTCTCCTCTTGCCCTGGATTAGTGAGACTATAAGAATATTCAGAAGTGATCCATGGAAGTTGAACGTGTGAGCCCTTCCTAACTCACCTGCAACACTCTAGGGAGAGAACAGAGGCTAAGACCAAATCTTAATAACTTTGCACATTCTTCTTCAGTGATGAGGCTTTATGTCTAGTGGTTTTGTTCATTGTCACACACTTAGTTATACCTAAACAAAGGTGCATTCCCCTCAGTATCTTCCCATAGGTGCAGGCTAATTTTATGCCAGTTTGACACAGCCTAGAGTCATCTGACAGGAGAGAACCCCAGTTGAGAAAATGCCTCCATAAAGTTGGACTGTAGCCAAAGCTGTAGGGCATCTTTTTAATTAGTGATTGGTGTCGGAGGGCCCCGCTCATTCATTGTGGTGGTGCCATCCCTGGGCAGGTGGTGCTGGGCTCTGTAAAAAGGCTGAACAAGCCATGTGAGCAAACCAGTCAGCAGCATCCTCCATGGCCTCTGCATCAGCTCCTGCATCCAGATTTCTGCTTGACTTCCTGCCCTAACTTCTTTCATTGATAAACTGAGTGAAAGAATCCCTTCCCCTGCCCCAGGTTGCTTTTGGTCATGGTGTTTGGCCACAGCAATAGTGACTAAGTAACTAAGATACCATACAGTTTGATATTTGTAGTTATTTGAGTAAGAAATACCCCTATAAGCTCATGTACTTGACACGCAGTCCTTACTTGGTGCTGCTGTTTGAGGAGGTTATGGAGCCTTGAGAAGATCCTACCTTGGGAAGAAGTACATCCCTGGGGAGCAGATTTTAGTGGTTTATAGTCATGCCCCACTTCTCTCTCTGGCCTTCTGTCACTATCCCTTTCCTACCATTACAAACATTTAGTCCTTTAGAAACATAAGCCAAAATAAACTCTTCCCCCATAAGTTGCTTTCAGTCACACTATTTGATTACAGCAACAGAAAAGTTCCTAATACAGAGTCTTTTGTTTAGTAAGCAAATTTAAAATTTTAATTTAGTTTAGTGAATTTGTTCAGTAAACAAATTAAAATTTTCAGCATTATATATATAATAATTATATATTATATAATTATATATAATGCGAATAATTATATATAATTATATTATAATTGTTGTATTACATATACATTATATTATTACATATAATAATTATAGTAATATTATAATAATTTTATACACACACATATATGTGTGTGTGTATATATATATACATATATGTATATATATATATATATATGTTGCTACTCTAGTGTCATGAATTAATTACCCCTAGTCACATTTAAAATCTTATTAAAGTATAGAATGGTGAGATAAATTCATTGTAAAATATTTTATAACATTTTCTCACCTGTCCAGTTGTTGAGGTATACAAGCATATATGGAGTCTAATTGAAAGCATGGTCTATATATTTTTTTAATTTAATGGTTCTCTATGATGGAATAAAATCCACAAGGTCACTAAATAACATTAAATGATAGCTCAACAAGGCACCTGGAAAGTTGAAGCCTGTGTTACCATGCTGTGAGAATAATCCCAGACTTGTATTCAGTGCTCATAATCCATTTCAACCCCAGGCATTGCTGAACATGAGATTTCAAGTTGAGTGTGAACATGAGGTGTTGAAATCAGAGCCCAGGGGCAGAGAGGTGTGTTAGAACCGTTCCGCAGTGCCATAATTCTCTACACACAACTCAACCCACTGAGGAACTGTCTGTGCTCTGTGTTTATACAGTTTGTAGCTGACAGAGGCAGTCACATGGTAGAAGAGGTGACCCCCTGTGTAAATAACAAATACATCTGCTACTACGAATGAGCACAGAGGAAGGGGCAAAAGATAGATAGTGTCTGAATGTGTGGATGAAAGAATCACCCATGGTCCTAGACAGGGGAGCTTCATGACCATATACATGCAACCTATAACTTGGTCCTGGCTTCTTGTTTGTAGAAAGTTTTTGTATTAAAGGGTTTATATTAAAGGCTCTTATTATGTTAAATATTACATTAATAATTATTAATACTATTGACATTAATAATATATCATGATTAATATTAATAATGAATATTATATTAAATATTACATTAAATGTTTGTATTAGAGGTGTATATTAAAAATATAAACCCAAAGTGGATTGAAAGTACCCAAGATCAAGCACTTAATGGGTGCAAATGTGGGTTTGGCTCAGCAGGTTCTTATCGTATCTGCTTTTACGTGCAGTAGTTTGAAAGTGTAAGTCACATCATTTTAGGAAAATGTAATTACCACATTCCTCTTCACTCTCATGCCCTGCTGGGATCATGGGAGGAGGAAGAGGAGCCCTAGAGAGCACTGTGTTCTCTCTCACAGGCATTGCTGACTCTCTCTGGTGATCTTTGTGAGGGAGGCTCCTGTCCCAGCTCAGGGTCTGCATGTTGCTATGCTATGAAGTGTAGGGAAGGCTTATGAGTGGCATTGGGAAGGAAAATAATTTCAGCCATGCAAGCTCTGGTCCTGCATTCTTAAATAACCTGAAAGGAAGGCAGCACTCCCTTCTCACCCACTGAGGGGACAAGCACTCCAGCAATACAGAGGCACACTCAATCATTTCTGCTTATTCTCTCTTCCAAACGAGGTTTTTCACATTTCCATTTTTAAAAGGAAAATAATCTGACCCACTGTGTGCATGATATCAACAGCTCCATATTTCTCCCAGCCCACTCCATTTCCACAAGTTTCTGAATAAGGTCTTTATTGTGGATTCACCTGCATAGTCGGTATGAGTGGGCTCGGAATCACATAGGAGCCACACCTAGGCTGAGAGGACCCAAATGTGAGTGGCACCATCCGTGGGGTCCCAGACTGAATAAAAGGGGTTGGGGCGTAGGGAATGAACTGAACACCAGCATTCACCTCTCTTTGCTTCCTGCTTGCAGATGCCTTGTGACCAGAAACCTTCCACTCCCACCGCCATTTCCCCCCACTGCATCTCCCCACTGTTCCTCCTGCCCCCAACCCGGGCAACCCCACCCCCACCATGAAGGACTGTATCTTCAAACTGAAAGCGGGTGACTAAAAAAGTATGCAGAACAAGGTTGAAATTTTCTAAATTTCCCACAATATTATGAAGAACAGCACAGCTCAAGAACATCGGATTGAAACCCTTAAAATAGACCATTAAAAAATAATAATAAACAGGAAGTAGAAATGAAAAAAAAAAAAACTAGGAGAAAGCATTTGGACCCTAGCTACTAAGGGGTCACACACCAAGAATTGTGGGAGATGCATAGAAAGTTCTCCTTCCTAATCTAGGGCTCAGATTCTCTGGGCCCCTTGATATCTTGGCCACAGTTCAGCCCCTGTACCTCCCTGCACACTGTGGATTTCATAGATTATGAACTGCTGTCAGTCCCCAGCCCCCTTTCCCCAAGGTCAAGGTCAGCAATTGGAACAGTAACTTTGAAGCAGTGCCTCGGGTATTCCAGGACAGTCATCTGAACTCTGCAAGCCTGGCTCACTATATCCTGTATGCTCTGAGACGGCCTGAAAAGGAAACTTCTGGAATTCTCCACAGTAGCCACTTGTATGAGCTTATACAAATTCCTTAATATTCAGAGTCTCCATGAGTGGCTCAGCTTACATGACAGCTGTCAGGACCTAAGCAGATACAAAATAACATTAATAAAGTGTTTGCTTTATAGCAAGCATTTATAAACTTCGTACCTGTCTCTGAATTGTCAGATAGGCAGCCTCTGTAATAAATAATGTACCCCCAGAGGATAGACAATGGCCAGAGCCTGATTTCTTCAAGTCAGGCAAATGTAACAAAATGCTCCTTAAGACTATGTGGAGGAGGAAATGCTTTGGCCTCATCTCTCTCCCAGCTGTGAGCCAGGACAGAGATGATCACACATCTGGGACTGCTCCTCTGTCATCTTCACCCTTGTGTCAAGATATCAGGGAGGACAGTGCTGCTGCCTAACTAACAGGGCAGCAAGTCTGAGACTGCTTCTGTTCTTTTCATTAAAAATGTTTGCAGTTTCATTTAACGTGTACTATGTAAAAATTTACACAGCCATGATTCAACTTGATTGTCTAATCGTCAAAGTGCATTTCTGTTGTTTGTGATGGTGTGTTGAGAGAGAATTAACTAAAGAGGGAGACCCTCCTGAATGTGGACACAGCATCCCACAGTTTGGGAGACCCAGACAGAATGCTGATACAGGAACAAGGTGTGGCCTTGTGTCCTGCCTGGCCATCCACTGACCTAGCACACGTCCTTTCTAGGTTCTGGATATAATGCACAGGGCTGTGGAATTACCATGGTGATTTCACAGGTGCAAACTAGCGCAGCTGTGCGTGCTAAATCTGTAACAGCTTTCTGAAAGCCTGTCATCCCTCACTGGAGTCTCTGGAGATTAAAAAAAACTAGAACTGTAAACAGCAAACTAGGCATGGTCTATACTGCTTACCAGGCCGAGTGGCACAAGTGTTCCCTGTGTGATACCGTCTTGGGTAAGAACCATTCATACTTTGACAGAATCTTAGTTCACAGAAAAAGCTGTAAATAGATGCCATTTCCCGTAAGTAAATATGGCTCTCTTTATGATCAGTAAAATCAGAGAACCCGATTTACAAGACATTAAAACCCAAGCCAGAGGAGAACCACGCCTCACCACACCAGGTAAACAGAGTAGATGGTGTCGATTCACAGGTTACATATCTCATTTTTATCTTCGAATATCTCAAAAGACAAATAGCCTGCAGGTATTCAAGTCCTGAGAAGAAGAAAGACACAAGGAGAGTAACCAAGAAAGATCCAGCCATATAACAATTGTTGTACTCTCTACCCATCATGCACTGGAGTCTACCCCAGCTCATTCAGAGCAGTGCTTTATCTCAGCTTAAACCTCCACAACTGCTCTATAGGCTGCTCATATAGATAAATATGTAGACCATATTTATCTTCATGTCACAAAACTACCCAGCAGGGAAAGAGCTTTCCTCACACATAAGGCTTTCAATGGAATAAGCCATGCTTATTCCCTGGGAACCACCCAGGACCAGCCCACAGATGACCCCTTCCTGTTATTTTCTGAAATCTTTTTCACAGCTGATCCAAAGTGGAGGGAAGAGAAAGGTGTAATTTCCCAGCAGAAGCAACCTCCCGAATGAAAAAGAGGCTGAAGATGCCTGCGGGGAATCCAGGCGTTTTCTATTACTGCACGCCATTCCCCACTGGTGTTGACCTATAAGAAAACTGTGGTTTTCAGCATAAATGGGGTTTGTAATAAAAATTTCTTATTACTATAGAGCCTTCACGCAACTGCCTCCCCCCACCCCCACTCAGTTCTCAATGTAGACAGGCTTTGACAGTACTACTGACCCTGTTACTCGGTTCGTTTATGTAAATCTGTGAGCAATCAAGGCTCTTCATGCCCTAAGGAAGCTGACTTCACTGGCAAGAGTTTTAAATACTAGAATAGTTTCAGTGTTTTTATTAGCATATATTAATTATACATAAAAATGGCTTTCATTGAGACATTTTCACACATGTATATAATGTGTATGACCATGTTCAGCCCTGTAGTGGGTACTTGCTTGTCTCCCTTACTAGTCAGGTCCTCTTCTATTTTCATGTGTGTGTGTGCATGTGTGCACAGGTGCGTGCCTGAGTTTTCATGACCCAGTGAGTTTCCTGAGGGTTGACTACAGGAGTAAAGGTGAGAGGCTATTTGTAGGAGGAAAGACACCTTACCAGTAGCTAACAATGAAGAAAATGCTCTCTCTCTCATCCACTACCAACTGCCTATAAACTGTAGAGCATTTTTATTTAGACAAGTGTATAGAGCAAACATACCACCAGTTTCCCTTCCCGTGTGAAAGTTGTTCCTATTACTTCTTTTTCTCGTTGCTGTGTCAAAATCAGTTTAAGGACAGAGGGCTTATTCTGACTTATGGTTTGAGGGGAATGACAGTAGCAGGCAGGGCGTGGCTACTGAGCTGGGGCTTGAGTGAGCGAATACATTCAAATGAGTCAGGAAGCAGAGAAATCGATGCTGGTGTTCAGGTGGCTCTCTTTCCCCCCCCCCTTTTTTTTAAAAAATTTTATTCAATCTAGGATTCCAGATAATGAGATGGTGTCTCCCAAACTGAGTGAGTCTTCCCTGTTTTACCTTCTCTAGAAACACCCTCACAGATAACCAAAGATGTGCCTCAGTATGCCCTGAATATTCCTAAATCTAGTCAGGTTGACAATCTAAATTAACCATCACAGAATTTAAATGCTTAAAATATGTGCTGTTTTTTCCTCTAAAACTCAAGGTTACACTGTACCTGTTCTCTTTACATGGATAATTAATAGCATCTTTTCAAAGCAATACATTAATACATTTGGTGGTATATGTTTATGTACACACGCATATATTTACAAAGAAAATTATGTTGTTTACTGCACAATGTCACTTAGAAAGGTGGAGGCTTTGGAACCTGGTCTGTATGTACACTGTGGAATACTTCTTAAAAATGGAGACCTTTTCATTTACAGTAATATGGATGAACCAGTAAAACATTAGGCAAAGTAAAATAAGCTGTATAGCGCCTCAGAGAGGCACAGAGATAAATGTGTTAGGTGGTTTACTGTTGTCCTGGTACCCTGACAAAAGCAACAGAAGGACAAAATGACTTATCTTGTCTTATAGTTCCAAAATGGTAAGAGACCATCATGGCAGAAAGGGCATGACAGCAACCATAGAAAGACTAATGGTAGGAAAGTAGGCTTGCTGAGGCAGAGAGGAGGAGGAGGAATGGGGCCAAGCTATAAAACCTCAAAGCCTACCCGCAGTGACATACTTCCTCCAGCAAGACTCTACTACTTAAAGGTTCCATTACCTCACCCACATAGCGTCACCAACTGTTCAAATACACAAGCACATGGGTGGCCTTTCTCATTCAAACCACCACAGCTAGTGTTCCAGGCTCTTATACGTGGAGCCTAAGAGAAATGTCACACACGCACCCAGGGTGGCCTGAAGGCTACTAAAGGCTGTGGTGGAAAGGGGGGCCCAGGAGTAGTTAGTCAAGGATTCAATTTTCAGTTAAACAGGATGAATAAGGCCTGACATTTGTATTTGAGAATGACTACAGTCCATAATAATGTGTCTCAGAACAACTAAGTAAGAATCAAATCTATCACTGCATAGAAGGTGAATTACTTTACTCTTTCCATATAAATGCATATGTTCAAGCATCACAAGTTACCATATAAGTAGATATATACATTCTGTGAGTTAAGTCATATTAATTAAGATATTCTATATGCAAGTGTGTACATTCTGTCAGCTAAGTCATATTAATTAAGATATCCTATCATAAAAATATTTGAAGTAGACAATAGTTACATAATTTCTATTTCTAAACTGTCACAGATTCAGTGTTGAGTGTTCAACTTACAGATTGTCTTCTCAAACGTCTTCCTTGCTTAACATCATTACTAATAATATTAGCAATCTTTAAAAATAACTCTGTACTTGGTTTTCTTTGAGATCTTTTGTTATTTGGAAAGGTTAGCCTCGCTTTGTCATTCTCCTGCCAGGTCCCCCAAGAGCTGGGGTTATAAGCATGTGATACCATTCCCAGTTCAGAACTTACATTTGTAATATTTTTAATCTTACTTTTCCTGTAGTATAAGTGTGTGTTCCTGCAACCTCAGTAACTTTAAGAACTACTTCATCAGGAGCGAGAGAGGGGAGGGGTACAGTGTGTTCATTACTTTTCCATGTGGCTGTGAAGTTTGTGATAAGATGTGAACTCTACTTCAGTGCCGTATCTGTTGAATTCAGACCTTGACATGTTGAAATACATGTTGCAAACACAGAACATAATGACTCCATTATACAAGCTCTTCAAGGAACCTCAGTCTTGTTAGATTAAACACAACAAATGGGGGCTTGAAATAGTTGGCACAGACAGTGAATGTCTTACACAGAGAAGCCAGGCCACTGTAAAATAGACTGTTAGGGATGTGGTTCCTTTGAAAAGAAGACACAGTCTTGTGCTTGGTAAAGCCAGTGAAAAGGAACAAGAACTGGGGGAGGGGTCTACTCCAGCCACACCTCTGTGTATGGGTTTGGCAGTGTCTGTCACCTCTGGGGCTGTTGAGGTAGAGCAGGGAGGGAGGAGGGAGAGAACAAGAGCAGCTGTTTTGAGGGCAAAACACTGTGGAACACTGAAAATTCCAAATTAAAGGTTTTTAAAAAGAGCTCATTTATAAAAGCAAATAATGGCAATTACCAGAAGATTTATTCCACAAGCACAGCAACAGGCTTAGATTTTTACCATATACATACACACACACACACTAATAAAGTACTAATTTTCATTTGTGAACTTGTTTTGATTCTATTAAATATTCATATTGCAAAATTTTTATTTAAAAGGCTCTTTTGCTTGGTCTTGTGTGTGAAGAAACTTGAAGGGTTCATCCTTTTTCTTTTCTTTCTTTGTAGTTTTTTGTTTCTTGGTTGGTTGGTTGGTTGGATTTTGGTTTGGTTGGTTTTGGGTTTGTTTTGTTTTGTTTTTGATAGGGTCTCACCCTGTAGCTCAGGCTAGTCTGCACCTCACTATGCAGTCCAGTGGCCTCAAATTCATGGCAATCCTCTGCCTCAGGCTTCTAAGTGCTGGAATTACAGGAGTGAGCCATCAAGCCTGTTCTTAGTCCGTTTGTTGACAGAAGCCGGCTAGGAAGGTCTATAGCAAGCAAATGAGTTTCCTGGAGATGGCCCACTGTTTTCCCTGGCTGCAGCGTGTATACTCTGGAGAGGGACAGCCCCAAAGACTTTGTCCCAGGATTGCTTTTCACTACTGGTATGCCTTTCCTGTCACTGTTACATAGCCTAATGACTCCTGTGCGCAGCCCACCATACTGAGCAAATTTTCTATAAATCAATATGAAGATGAACTGTCATGAATTAATTCTAGATGAACTAATGACTTTATAGAATTCCTGATTTGATTCAAATAATTTTAGGAAGAAAGCTCAAGGAGACGGTTTTAGCTGTTTTTCCAGAAAGATGTAAAAAGAATCAAGAATAGAATGGTCCCCCTCCTCATAGAACAGTAAGTAAAGACAGTACAATAAGGAAGACAATGAGCTTTCATAAATTACACTAAGAAGAGAAATCGGCTTGGGCCAAATTTGTGATCAAGGAAGAATGTTCATTGTAGGTCAGGTCCAAGTATGATGCAACAGGTGTGCACCATGATAAAGCAGGACCATGTGAAACTGTTGCTTTGAACTTATAATGAACTTACAGAATAAAATACTGCTTCTGTAACTCCCCCTTTGTGTAACATTTTATCTGTAAGGTAATTTTATAAAGAACTTTTGTCTAGAAGGTATAAATTGCCAGAGAGAAGAAATAAAGTGTGGCTTTTGAAACTCTGCTCCATCTATCCCACAAATGTGTGTATATATGTATATGTCTGTCTATATATCTGTCCATACATATGTATGTAGGTATATGTGTATGTACATACATATACATGGGTACTTGTGGAATTGAAACAGATGGTGGGACTTGGCCAGTGTGTATGTGCACGCATATCTGACTTTTTTTCTTTACTTCCTTTTTTGTCCTCTCTGACTCAAGAAGAGTTAATGAACTTGGAGCCTCTCACCTGGCCAGTGAGGGGGCCTGTACTGGCTAGTTTTGTGTCAACTTGACACAGCTGGAGTTATCACAGAGAAAGGAGCTTCAATTGAAGAAATGCCTCCATGAGATACAACTGTAAGGCATTTTCTCAATTAGTGATCAAGGGGGAAAGGCCCCTTGTGGGTGGGACCATCTCTGGGCTGGTAGTCTATAAGAGAGCAGGCTGAGCAAGCCAGGGGAAGCAAGCCAGTAAAGAACATCCCTCCATGGCCTCTGCATCAGCTCCTGCTTCCTGACCTGTTTGAGTTCCAGTCCTGACTTCCTTGGTGATAAACAGCAGTATGGAAGTGTAAGCTGAATAAACCCTTTCCTCCCCAACTTGCTTCTTGGTCATGATGTTTGTGCAGGAATAGAAACCCTGACTAAGACAGGACCTTAGCCAGAGAGAAAAGAGCCCAGGCAACTAAGCCTTTTTTTTTTTCTTTCCTTAATCCCCAGCTGCTATCAGCAGGAGTTAAATTGTCAGAAGCCAATGGCTTTTAACCACTAAATAATGGAGGTTCACATGTCCTCTGTAGAAGTTGGTATCTACTCTGCACCCGTGTCTCTGGATTTTTGACTTGTGACTATAAAATCTTACAGAAGTGATGTAAAGAAAGCCTGTTCCTTAAAAAAAAAAATAAAAAATCAGCCAGGCAGTGGTGGCGCATGCCTTTAATCCCAGCACTTGGGAGGCAGAGGCAGCTGGATTTCTGAGTTTGAGGCCAGCCTGGTCTACTGAGTGAGTCCAGGATAGCCTGAGCTACACAGAGAAACCCTGTCTCCAAAACAAAACAATCACCCACACTATTTGCTTCCTGAGATACAATTGAAAAAAATTGGGCAATTATTACAAGGCTGAGGTTGGAGATTAAGAAAAAACACAGCCAGAGGTCCAAGGGTCCTGCCAGCATCCCATGCTTCCTGCAAAGTCCAGACTGTTGGTTCTGTGGCATAGCTTGAGTCACTGATATTGGCTTAAAAGATGCACCTGGCTAGCATGAGCATCTCTCAACACACAAGTTATTGCCAGTCTTCTTCACCAGCACCAACTAAAAACAAAACATGCAAATCACACAGCTGGCCAGTAAGTCTGAGCTCTTTAGAATATTTTATTTTTATTTCTGCCTAATTTCTCTCCTTTTAAATTGTTTTATTAATAGAGAACAACAAATTAAATATATACAAAAGACTGAAGAAAATTAAAACTATGGCTTATATTGGTAAGGAAAGTAAATTGGCGAAGGCATTATCTACCTAATACCTGCTCATCTATATGCCAGCCACTGTGACTCACTAAATTTGCTGGATGCTTATGTCAAGATCAACCATGTAGAAATACCGACCATTCCTTCCCACATTTATCTGCTTCAGTGGTAGATATTAAAATGCCTAAGACAACTTCTTGTTTCCGTTGGAAGATGTAGCAAGATAAGAGGCCATGGCTCTCATTTTTATAGTGGAAAACATCTGGGGAGACTGCAAATTAGCTGTTTTCTTGAGCACATTGGATACCTGAAACCATGGTCAAACAGTTAACCCAAGGTGCTGCTAGTCACAAGAATAGTCCAGAGTACTGGCTCACCTGGGCCAGAAGCCACCAGGCACCTTATAAGCTAGGAGTAAGATAAAGCTTGGAGCATTATTAAGTTCACGCAGGGTAGGCAGAGGCCATCTCAGAAAATGTGAATTCTTCAGGGCTGCAGATATGGTCTAGCTAGATCTTTCACCCATAGCCTCATTAGGTTTTTTGGGGAAATCAAAGTCCTGGTCTCAATTTGCCCATGATTGCGGGAGATCCTGGAGTGTGGGGCTTTTTTCAGCTTTACAGCCTTGAGAACATCTCCACAGGCTTCATGGATTCCAAAGGAAAAGATCAAATCCATGTAAAATTACCTTATTTAAGTGGGGTAGAGAATGGTTCTGAGGAAGTATTGTTCATCTCTGGGTAGTAGTGTGCTGGATCCAACAGCATGTCCCCCAAATCTGTATCTGTGGGGAGGCCTAAGTTAGTCATGCAGGAGGAGGTACACATGGGCAGCCATGTTGGTAGATGCGTGTACGGAAACAGGTAAGCCTTATACTACCAATGTCTGTTTGTGTGTTTCAGAGTAGGTAATCACCAATGTATGTTTGTTGCATGGAAGGATATGAGTGACATTCCACACCTATGAGTCCAGATGAGGGGGAGAGAGCTGGACTCAGAGGAGCCAAAAAGGAAAGCCACTTTCCATCATGATCATACATTTAGGTACTCTCTAAAAATATTTTCAGTCTGGCTAATAATGAGTCATAAATTATCTCTCATGAACAAATATAAGAAAGATTTGTAGTAAATTAAAGACTCTAGTAGATTGATGTTTTAGATCCACAAAGCTTTGTCTACCTACAAATTCAACCCTGGGGTCTTTGATAATGAGTCATAAATTATCTCTCATGAACAAATATCAGATAATAAGTAGAATTGTAGTAAATTAAAGATTTCTGTGAACTGATGTTTTAGATCTAAAAAGCCATGTCTACCTACAAATCTATCCCTGGACTCTTTGAATATGGAACAATGAGCTGTGCAGATATAATTGGTTAGAAAATTCATGATGACATCATCCTGTTATGCCAAGCTGAGCCCTGAATCCAATGTCTTTATCAAACAGAGACAAAAAGAGAGGCAAAGAGGAGAGGACTATGCAGAGATGAAGGTGGATTATAATGATGTCATCACAAGAAGCCAGCAACATCAGAGCCACCAGAAGATGGACAAACTGGAAAGGATTCTTTTCTGGAGTATCCATAGGGAGTATGGCCCTGCCAATTCTTTATTTCTGATTGTTGGCCTCTAAAGGTAACACAGATAAATCTCTGATATTCTATGTGATCCCTGTGTGGCTATTGCTCTGGTAGCAAAGAGAAACTAAGCACGGACCATGGTGGTTTGAGTTTGAATTGTCCTTAGAGGTTTGAATACTTGGCTCCCAGGTGAAGGTGTGGTTTGGGAGGGTTATCAAATCCATGGCTGTAGGGAGTGGGTCACTGAAGTGGCCCTTGAGATCTGATAGTCCATCCCACATCCTCTCTCTCTTGTTTCTTGACTGAGTGCAAAGTGAAAGGTTACCTTATACATCTGCTGTCATGCCATCCCCACCATGACAGATAGTTCCTTCCCTAGACTGTGAGCCCAAATAAAGCCAGCTCCCTGCCCTTGCTTCATGTCAGCTATTTGCCCACAACATAGGGAAAAGAAACTTATACAAAAAAGTACCAAGGGAGATTTAGTCCTAGTTATCTCTTTTAAGATACATGTCATTTAAGACCCACTATTTCAAAAGCTGACATTTCATGAGACTCTCTTCATCTCCACTACTGAGTCATCTTTCAAATACAGAAAAGGATCTGGCACTCTGCTATCTCCCGACTCAGCAAATGTCTCTTTTATAATCTTGGATTTCCTTAGCAGCTAAGAGGGTGTCATCAACACCAAACTGTGACAAACAGAGAAATATCACTTCAAAGCAGAAATGCCCATATCATTAAATAACAGCTAAAGAAAAAGTCTGGTGTGAGCCAGCACCCATGGGACTACAGCACTGTCAGGAAAACACAGAAAGGGAAGAAAAATAAAAACAACTTTGCTATATTTTACATTTGTTTGCAGCTTTCTTCATCCACAGACTCATGCCTTTGCTCCACCTGATCTCCATCTTCAGGCATAGTAACTGTGTATGCCTAGATGCCTTCAGAGAAGATTGCACTGACTTAGTTATTCACAGACTGGACCACATGCCCTTGTGCTTTATGACCTAGGATTTCTACCCTTCTGAATCTGTCTTAAGTTGACTACCCCCCGTTAGGAAGTCAGGTACATGAAGATATTCTTTTTCTCAAAAATGGAAACAAAAACATATGGAAAGATTGCTCAGTGGTTAAGAGTACTTGCTGCTCTTCCAGAGAACCAGTTTACTTCCTAGCACCCACATCACTCAGCACATGACAGTCTGTAACTTTAGCTCCAAAGATCTGATGCTATATTCTGGTCTTTGTAGGCACCCACATACATGTGTGTGCACTAACACAGATCCACACATAAATTTTTAAAAAATGAAGTATTAAAAAAATAGAAAGAAAACCAGATCACCAACAATAGGTACTTATTAAATAACCTCTAATCCATTCACTTAAGAACAGCTAGCTAGCACCTAAGGTAGTATGTATGAAGACTATGAAATAACATAAAAGATGCGGACATTTTCTAAAATAACAAGAAAACAGGGGAAGATATATGTGTATAAGCACCTGATATATGAGCATGTGGCTAGAATGCTATGTTATGTCACACTGTAACTAGTACCTCATGTATTAAGGGACAGTGAGGTGGGTCAGAGTTCTAAGGCTAAAGTGGATTTTCTTGTTAGTGTCTCACAAGACCAATGTCAATGTTCTGGTCAGGCTTATTCTTATTTGGGGTAGGTGGGAAACAAAGGGACAATGCCCCCATGGCCTTGTTGGCAACAGATGGAAAGATGGGAGTTGCAGACCCTCCACATTCCTTCTTCTGTGTCTTCAAACAAATAATGGAGCATGACTCATTTTCATGTGTCAAATTCTTCAGGCCCCTCTTCCTTTCTCCTCTGCCCCATTGAAGCTTTCACAAGATTGACTCAGGTTTGCCCAGGTAACCTTTACAGTTTAAGGTCAATTGGTTCTGGACTTGAAGTCAATCTGCAAAGACCTTCACAGAAGCAGTAATTAGATTCATGTTCACTTGTATAACCAGAGGTAGGAATCTTCTCAGAGTCACCTTCACACATCTACCAATCTGTCCATCATATATTCATTCATCTTCCTACACAGGAAGAGTCAATTTTCTGTGCAAGATTCAGTTCAGACGTGAACAGATGAAAACAACGAAGAAAATGAGAATTTAGCCTGTACTACCAAAAAAATTACACTGGGCTACACTACTGAAGGGGCGTTACTATCCATGGCACATAAGAAATCCACACAGCCCAGTCACAACAAACAATTGAGACAAACAACTGAATTAAAAATGGACAGAGATGCTACATAGATGTAAGTGCTCAGTAGTACAAGAAATACTGACATCTTTAGGGGTTTTTTTTTGATTACTTAGATAACTACTCCAAATTAGTTATTATTTTTGACAGAATTAATAACTTAGACAGGGGAAATGCTTTCAGTCAGATGCCAGACAAAAATGCCAAGTATCACATTAGACAGCACAAAAAGAGACCAATGAGAGACCCTGTCTCCAAAACATAATATAAATGGTGCCTGAGGACCAAAACCCAAGATTGAACTCTGGCTCCATGTGCATGAGCAAACACATGCATGCTCACCCACCTACACATATGTTTACCCACTCACCCATGAACAAGAACACATGTGAAGATGTTACAAAAGCAATTTGCATTTCTTCAAAACTGTACTTTAAATTTTGATCTTTTCTAGGGCCAGTTTGGTATGTAATGCAACAATCCTGTGACACCAGCTGTCTTAGTTACTTTTCAGTTGCTGTGTCAAAACATTGTGATCAAGTCAACGTATAAAAGAGGGTTGGAATCCATGATCATCATGGCAGAGAGCATGACAGCAGGCAGGTAGACATGATGCTGGAGCAGTAGCTGACAGAGTTTACATCTTGATCCACAAGTAGGAAGTATGGCAATAGCTTTTTAAAGCTTGAAACCTACCTCCAGTGACACACCTTCTCCAATAAGACTATACCTCCTAACTCTCCCCAAAATATTCCACCAACTGGGGACAGAGTATTCAAATATATGAGGTTAGGGAGCTATTATCATTTAAGCCATCACATCAGGCTGTGGTATGGATGACAGCTGCCTATCACAGTTGTGACCTAGGGAAGCAACTGCTACTTGACAGTGTACTTTGTAGACAGTGTTTTGGGTGTTACTGTTTCCGTCAATGTGCTAAGTGAGACATCAGGCACTATCACAAAATAGTCTTTACGTAAAATGATTTCACTCAGCCACTGGCCAACTGGAAGCCCTCTGACATATTCAGGGTAGCCTAAGTCATGATGTCTCCTAGGTTGAGGATATTATACAAATGCTTTCACCCCACCGTTTTCAATTTATGATGGGATCATACTAATATAGCCCTCATAAACCAAGGGGCAGCTATATAAACAAAATGAATTCTTTTCAGGTCTGGTTTGCTATGAGTGAGACATAGCTGAATAGCTTGCTAATGTTACAGCAACAAAAAGCAAAGAGATTTGTGTTGGGAACAGAGTGTTTGTTCAGGGACGATTCCAGGTGCTCAGGATCATTTCAGCAAGGAAGAGTTCTCTTTCTTCTGGTACTTGAACAGCAGGTTAAAATGCATGTTCTCTTCCAGATTCCATGTTTTAATGAGGAGAGATTAGAAATGCAGCAAGGCAAAACACAGTTACCGGAAGATAACCATATGGAAATGTGGGCAGAGGAGGACCACAGAGGAGGGGGGAGGAACATTTGCTTAAAACTGGTGTAAAGATTAGTGTGATGCCTATGGCCTGTTCTAAACAGAAAGGCAAGGCCAATCAAGTTCAGATTCACCGGAGACAGACAGATTTCCGTTCAGTAGGTTCAGGGAGGTCAATTGATCCTCAAAGAGAATGTGTTCAATCAGATGCTAGATATTTTTCCTCTGGAATATTACGTGTGGGAAATTGAGTCTAAGCTATCTGTAAAAGCATCTTATGTACCCTTAGCCAGATGTGAACCTCTACAATAAGTATGAGCTGGGTCATGTGGATAGATAAAAAGATGGGATTGACAAAGGATTTCACGAGTTGTGACCAACTGATGAAGGTTTATAAACACGGACCTCACACAGCACAGGTGACTGGGATGATAAAGGGGTATTGATTGCTCTAAGGCTGTAGAATCACAGGTTCCCCATTAACACATTCTCTGTGTTCTGAATGGAAACTGGAGCTGTCCTGTGACAAGAATGTCTGCAGTAAATAGCTCAATGGAGGAAGCTGTCATTTGACTCAAGTTTCAGAGGATTTAGCTAGTAATTCAGGCTGTGGACCTGAGTTGAGGCAGGATATAATAGAGGCAGAGAAGGCAGAATGGTGGACTGTTTAGTTCATGGGATCCAGGAAGGAACGAGTCCTTAACAACAGGGCACAGGGAAAGACACAAGGCACAACCCATGACCTACTGCCCCCAAAAAGACCACGTCAATAGTCCATTCAAATTGTGACTCCATCAATAGATTAATCCAGAGTCCTTGTAATCTCCCCACTACACCTCCTCTGAATGCTGCTTGCATTAAGGACCAGCCTTCAGTGCATGAGCCTTGAGGGGCGGGGGGTGTTCAGAATTGCAGAACTATCTCCAGTTACCACTAGAACTTAAAATATAAAAATCAGAGAGAGGACAGGCACTCACTAGCTGCTCATTCCTTCCATGCAAAAATCAATTGCCCAAAAAGCTTAAGAACTAATCTTTCAAAATTTCAATTTAATTCTCAAGTCTCATAGCATTTTAGAGTTGTGTTTAATATAAGAAATGCTGGCAGAGGATGCCACCTTTAGATACAGCAAAAATCATAGTGTCACCAGTGTCTGAAATGAGACAATTTCATACCAATATAACCTTGAGGTTCATTCAAATTAAATCTTATTATTGATTCTAAAATGAAGCTCCTGTCACCTTTTAAACATAATATATATATATATGTATATATATATATATATCTTTAAAACTTCAATATTCTATCAGTATTGTCAATAGCACAGATGAATAGGAAGATATAAATTTTGGCTTCATCAGAAGCAATCATCTTAAATATTTTTAAATGATAGCTTTTCAAGAATTTTGAATCAGAATCACTCAAAAGTAAAGTTTAATTTTGCACGAAAATTAAGAAAGTTTCAAAGCTAAGCATGGGAGTGCAAGACTAGAATTCTAGCTAAGAAGCTGAGACAGGAGGATCACTGTGAATTTGATGCCATCCTGGGCTATAGAGTGAGTTCCAGGAGACTGAGATATAGGACTATGTCTCAAACAAACAAACAAACAAACAAACAGAATATCAGGTGTTATTAAAAGCTCATTGTTATTTTAAATATGAGCATGTTCTAGCACTGAGATGATAGCTTTAATTATAATGGAAATTTATGCTGTCCATTATAATATTGGTTAGCAGTTAGGTTGATACAAAAAAAGATAATATAAGGAATTCATGAAATGTATAAATAGAACAGTAAAAATAATGTTGTATACTCGTTTTATTTTGTTTTTGAAACAGGGTTTCATTATGTAGCCTTGGTTGTCCTGGAACTCACTATGCAGAACAGGTTGGCCTTGAACTCAAAGAGATCTGCCTGCCTCTGCATCCCAAGTGCTTGGGTTAAAGGTATTTGCCACCGCAACTAGCCCTGACCCTAACCCTAACCCTAACCCTAACCTTAACCCTAACCCTGATTACACACACACACCTTTAGATTTATAAACAGATACAAAGAGATCAGCATCTTTCCAAAGCTCACATACCTGGTTCTGGGGGCTGAAGTTAGAACTCAGGCCTGCTGTTCACCACCCTATGTTCTGTGTATCACTAGGAGGCCTGTTATCACTAGGAGGCCTGGCAAGACCATGAGAAGTCAGACTGATACAGTGACCTACATAAGCTTTGTCTGCCACATGTTTTCTCAGTAGACCCCAGTTTTTCCCAGTGAACTTCTCATTAGTCCAGGTCTCCATGCCATCATACTTCCAGACTAGGGAGCAGTGGAATTCCCAAAGCCACTGTGCTTCTCTTATAGAAATGGGCAGCTTTCATTCAGGACACAGCTTGAAAAGGTGAAAATTGATGAAAAATTTTAAAAACACAGCTCAAGACAGCAGTCCAGGAAGTGAAATACATGACTGCTGGGCAAAGACAGAGGTGGGAGAAAGCTCTTGGGGAAAGGGGGACACTGGCTTGTATCTGAGAGATCTATAGAGTTTAGAAGAAAGGCCCAGCAGAGAGGGCACTTCATGGAAGACAGAAATAGAGGAACATCTGTAAATGGCATTCACATCTGCAGTGTGTTCCCCAGATGCGTGAAGAGGCTGCAATTTTCATTTACAATGAAAGCAACTACAAGCTTATTAAGTTACACAAAGTCAACAACTGAGAGGAAACAAGCCAGAAGTAAACGCAAGGCCAGTCAACAGTGAAACAGGCACACAAGCCAGTCACCAGGGTATACATGCACCAACCAAAGACACTGATCATCAATGAAGATCAAATGTATAAGCCAAGCATGAAATTTTGTCCTTGTACTTGCATGAAAATGCTCCCTGGTGAAATGCTGGCTGGTGGCCTTGACCCATCTCTAAACCCATAGCCATAGTGAATAATTCATATGGATCTTTCTTATAATGCTCTATGAAGGCGAGAATGTCACACAGAGCACACCTTGCTAAAAAACAGTGCTGTGAATTCCTGAACTATGCCCCTTCCTAACCCAGAACTCTGATGAGGCAGAAGCCGTATTGCAAGAATAAAATGGGAATAGATGGAATACAGATTCGTGTCTACACTTACTCATTCTGCAAGTGTAGCTGAGCACTGTAGCAGGCACTTTTCTCATTAGGACAACACGCCTGGCAAAGATATCTTAAGAAAGAAAGGGTTTATTTTTGCCCACTATTTGAGAACATAGTCCATCATAGCCAGATATGGGCCAGCTGGTCACTTTGCATGTGTAGTCAAGAAACCAAGAGAGAGACATTACACTTTCTCCTTTTTATTCAGCCTGGGATCCCAGACTATGAAATAATGCTGCCCACATTCATGCTGGGATTTCCTACTTTGATTAAACCTTGCTGGAAATACCGTCATAGACACACCCAGAAGCGTGTTTCTTAGGTAACTCTAAATCCTAGCGAGTTGATAAGACCAACCATCAGAAGTATCTTCTATGTGTATAGAAATCACTAAGAAGGTAGCATAGCGGTAAAATAAGACTGTATTGAGGGAATGTTGGTCCACAACAGAACAAACTTTACACTATGGAAAGTCCACCCCAGCGGAAGTGGCCGCATGTCAGGACCAGCATTGCTACACCCGACAGAGTACTTGTGGCATCTCTTTCAAACAGAACCATGTTTAAGTTAGGTATCAGTGAAATGAGAAAGGCAAGCATAGGAAACAACAACAAAAGCTGTCAAGAAAAATAAGTGTTTCACATATCAGCAGACAGACTGTAGTTCACCTCTTAGTGAATGCTGTCTCCTGGACAGACAATGGTACCACAAGAATGGCAGTCCAACACTTTCCGCAGATGCTCGAAGCACTCATCTCGTGCTCAGTATCTGATCTTACACTACAAGTTAGTTGTCTGTGGCCAACCTGAGACACATAGACCCTGTCTCAAAAAACACATAAATTAGTAAAAATGTACTAATTACCTTCTCTAAAACAATCATACATTTTAAGTACTAGCAGGAATGGCAATGGATGGATAAAATTATAATAGATCTCTCTCCCTTCTCTCTCCATCCTATCTTTAAAAAAAAAAAATCACACTCAACAGAAGGTAAAGGAGAATTTCCCGAGTGGATGACCCTAGCCTAAGCCTTCCTACTGCAGCTATCTGTGTCAGAGCCTAGGCTTACCATTTTCCCAAAAGTAAATTGTCATGGAGATTAGAGTCAATTATGAGATTACACATCAAAGCTGTCACATGAAAATCTGTTTCTAAAGTCTGGAATTAAAAACTGACTATCTTAATTTATATATTTTGTAAATTATAATTGATAAAATTGGCAGTTAATTTTGAAGTGTTGCATAAGATGAGGTGGAAAAGAGGAAGGCCCTGCTTCACTGACAGGAAGAGGAGCTTAAACAGCAGCTCATGAAGCTGGAAGTCTATAATGGACCCTGTGTAAGAGCAAAGACTCATCTTAATCTATCCATGGCTAGTAACACTTTGCATAAATGCTTACTGGTTGGACCTCAGTACTATTGTTTTTTTTTTTTTTCCCAAAGATTACATGATTCACTACAGATTTTCACTTGGTTTGTGAAGGTACCAAAAGATTTCCTGGCTCTGAACCCTCAGGATGCTGAGTCTTGGAGGACCTCAGGTACTTCTGAGTTCCCTGACAGCCGCTGGAGAGTTTACTTAGCAGGATACAAGCTACTCACGCTACCTTCCCTCTGCCTTTAGCTGAGCATTTTCCAGGACAATACCAATGGCTCCAGAGCTGTTTCCACAAAGCTCTGAAGGATGCCAGAGACGAGATCATCCCACTGTAGGGTATGCTCCAAGAAGAGCTAAGGCCCTGCCAGGGACAAGCCTGGCTGTCTATTAAAGATGAACAAATTTCAAACACAATGTATTGACTTATGAGGCACAAGCAACGGTGGCAGCAAAGGCGAGCTGGCTATTCTAATAATGCGGTCTTATTGGGATGGCTGTTTGCATCTTCACTGCTGAATAAGAGGGACCTTGGGGTCTCTGTTCGTACTTTGGTGTCACAAGGAACCATCAAGTCACTGCCTGAGTTTGTGTCTGTGGCCATAATACAGAAGCCTCAGTGCTGCTGAGCCTGAGTTAATGCTGCTACTCCAGCCCCTTAGTGGTCTGCACAGCCCTGGGAGGCCAGGAAGTGAGGGTGCAGAGGCACTGCACTGTGTACTGCCTGCTTAGCACCAGCACTGACTGGAAGGAGGCCAACCCTGACCTTTGTGTTAAGTTACATGCTGACTCTCAACAAGGCTGCTTTCAGGAGTATATTAGCATAGCATTGTTATTACTTGCTTTTCTGCTGGGACAAACAGTGTGGACAGTGAGCTGACTTGTGTGTGTTCTCATAGGATCTCCCGACTCTGGGTATGGCTCACACACCTCCTTGTATCTGAGCATCCTTCAATCTGCCTCTTCTAGGACCTTATTGCTGGAGTGTGGCCCAGGCCACAAGCAGGCTCACTGAATCGGACTGAGCATTTAAACAAGATTCTGGAAGACTGTCTACACGCTGGTTTCAGCAGAGCTGCTGTGTGAAGAAGCACCAAATGCAGCCGAGAGCAGCACCTGCTGTCTACCTGGATACTCCCTGGAGTAGGGGAACTTTTCATTTTGACATGAAGCATATTCACGATGGTGTGCCCAACGTTGCTTGTTCCCAAGCCATTCCTCAGAGACAGTTAGCTACCACAGACCTGAAAAATAAAAGGCATTTCACCCCCTGTACCCCTCTTTTAATTATTCAGTTTAGTACTCGTAGCATCGCTTTTTCTATTCTGTTTGTCTTATTGTACAGAGACAAAGTCTAGCTACATTGCCCAGACAGCCTTGAATTTGCCATCCTGCTGCTGCCTCAACTTCCCTCCCAAGTGCTGGACTTACAAATGGTAACACACACACACACACACACCTAGTCTGTTGTGTGCCAGGCACACGTTAAGTGTAGTCTTGGGGCTTCCCCAGGTAGGAAGCGGTCCCTCTATTTTGCTCCATTGTGTGTCAGCCCAATGGCTCTGACTGTCAGATGGTCATTAAGTTGTACCTGTAGGCTGCTTCCCCAAGAAGCCGCTCATTCACTGCGCATGTGTACAAACACCGTGCGCAGCACTTCGTGGTGTCACGTGATCCACAGCGCTCCCCAGAGTGACCTCCTCCAGCATATGTTTTTAAATGAAGTTTTTGTTACTGCCTTTAAGTGTTGGTAAATTTTTTTTGTGTGTGGGATTTTATGTCTCACAGGGTTATTTCAATTAAAATCTTCATCAACATCTTCCTTAGAAATCTATTTCAAGGAAAAGTGAATTTAGGAAGAAGGCTCTTAAATTTTTTTCAAAGTCAAAAGAGTAAAAGAAATTTTACACTTAATCATTGACCGATGGTCGTTGAAGAGATGGACCAGCGGACAAAGACCCTTCCCACATAAACCTAACAGCCCAGATCAATCCTGGGACCCCACATAAAAGTGGAAGGAGCAAACTGATTCCACAGGCTGGTCCTCTGACCTCCATCTGCCTGCTGAGGCACATGCCTACCCACACACATGAAAACAGAACACGATTTCATGTAAGGAAAATATAATATATTTATATTATAATAAATATATAAAATATATAAGTAAAATATAACGAAGCATTGACTGTTTAATTGACTTGTTCTTAGTCCTAAGATTGACCTTCATATAGTGTCTCTGTTGGAGAACACCCCACTCAAATACGATGGTGAATTTAAATATCCCAGAGTGCTTTGCACTTGTCAAGATGTGTTATCAGAATTGTTCAGTCGAAACTACATCTTTATGGGGAGCCAGAGATCTAAAAAAAGCACCTCGATCTACATTAGGTACTGTGTACTGCAGTACACAGCCTCAGGCTGCTCAAACCAGTGGAGACCTGTGCCGTGTTGAAAGACCTTGGCTCCATCCAGTGAGAAGTGGGGTGGCATCAGGGAGTAAGACTTCTTGTTTTAAGACAGGGTCTCTCATTGAACCTGGTGCTTTCCAATTTGCCTAGGCTGGCCAACCAGTGAATCCTAGATATCATTCTGTCTTTGCCTCACCAATGCTTGGATCACAAGCACACATTTCCACACTCAGCCTCTGCCTCACCAATGCTGGGATCACAGGCACACATTTCCACACTCAGCCTCTGCCTCACCAATGCTAGGATCACAGGCACGCATTTCCACACCCAGCCTCTGCCTCACCAATGCTAGGATCACAGGCACACATTTCCACACCCAGCTGTTTGGTTTTTTGTTTTTTGGGTTTTTTTTTTTTTTTTTCCTCACATGGGTTCTAGTAGATCTAATTCGGGTCTTCATGCTTCTGACATAAGCACTTAAGGACGGTGGCATCTCATCACCCCTCAATTCATCTCTCTTTGCAAGTGTAAAGGAACATTCTGACTTTGCTGCTTAATTATTCATTACAAAGTAAAACACATCAGGAAGTTTCAATGTTGCTGGCTGCTTTCTCAGGGTGATCTATGTCAACACAGTAAATGCTGTCATCTATGTTGTTAAGAAATTTAATGATATTTATCTGGGTCTTCCTCTGTGTGCGTGTGCGTGTGTGTGTGCGTGTGTGTGTGTGTGTGTGTGTGTGTGTGTGTGTGTGTGTTTAAATGCCTGTATATTTAATTAACTCCTAGAAAAACCTATTTAAGAACCCTGCCTGTCTCCTTAAAATTGAACATTCTAATATCTCCTGCCCCCCTTTAGTTTTTTTAAAAACAGCTTTATTGAGATATAACTCATGTACAACTCTATTTAGCCACCTAATGTGTCTTCATATTCTAGACTGACCAAAACTGCATGTTTATTTCAGCTAACAGCATTCACTGAAGACCCTGGGCAGACTCCCAGCTTTGAGGTGCCCCCAGGGAGTGTAGGCTGACGCAGAGCTGTTGGTGAGCTGGTCTTTGCTCCATTTGAGGTTTTTCCCTTAGAAAATAAGAATATGGACAGTGCCTCACTTTGTAGGGATGCTCAGATCTAATTCAAATGGAGCCTATCAAAAGAGCAAGCGCTAGTTCCTAGAAGAAACATGAAGGTTAAGTTCTTGGTTTTTAAGGACACACTGAAACATAAGCTGAATTCTCCTGTGAGGCAGAGAGATAAAACAGGAGAAAACAAATCAAGCAAAAAAAAAAAAAGAAAGAAAGAAATCAATTTGAAATATTGGTCTTTGCTGCTGGACTTCAAGCCACTGACACACAGAAGCATAAATAGCTTATGGAAAGTAGAAATAAAACCCAGAGCTATCTAAATGTGAATTAGTCCTGCTTTCTGAATCACCTCGCCTGCTCAGAGATGCTAGCTCAGGGGAATACAAACAAAATTTAATATTTTCTTGAGACACAGTGAGGAGGGTGCTTTGCTCCAAAGAGGAAATGAAATTGTAAAATGGAAACGTAAACAAGTTCTGGGTGGTAAGCACTGTGGGAAGTAAAAGGAAGTGACCAAAATGAGGAACTCCAGGCAGGGATTCAACCTTAGATCACAGGTCATTGTCCAACTTTGGTGTCAAAATCTGGGAATTAAGACTTAGGGTCACAGTAGCAGCTCTGACAAGCATCACTCTGAAATCAAGTAAGGCGGAGGTCATGAAGACGGTCTGGAAAACAGACTTCTATACTGATAATAGCTGTTACTGCTTCCTAGTCTACTGTTTTGAATTGTCTGCACTGAAATTCAGTTGTTCAGTTTGCAAATACAGAAACAATAGTAAACAGTAATGCAACTGCAAACCAGGGCAAGAAGCTAGGCCCTGGGATTAGCTTCTCTTTACTCTGATCTATTTTGTGGATCTGTGAGATTATCATAAAATACAGACAGCACCTACATTTTGTTTATTTATTTATTTATGTCTTTATTTACTACAACAGCAAGGATTGAACTTTGTCCATACCAGGCAAGTGTTGTACCACTAAGCTACATCCCCAGTCTTTGCCTCATTTGGAAAGCAACAGAGGGCTATTGTCATAGAAGGCACAGTTCTTACAAAAGACTCTTCCACACTTGACTTCATGTAGCAACATCAGGGAAAAGAAGTCACAACCTGGCTTTGTTTGACTTTTCTTATTGCCTTCTCTCTGTCTCTGTCTCTGTCTCTGTCTCTCTCTCTGTCTCTCTGTCTCTCTCTCTCTCTCTTTCTCTCTCTCACACACACACACTCCTTGAGATTAGATTTAAATATAATAATAAAAAGGTTATTAGAAATTTTGAGAATTAAAAAGGAAGATGATAGTGTTGACCTCCTTCTTGGATAGTTTAGAGAGTTTCTGCTGCCCCTGACATGCTGTGTGTGTTGTACTGAAGCTTCAAGACCTCTTCCCTGAGCATGAAGTGTCTGCACAGGCAGGCCCTGAGATCTAGCTTTCCTGAGAAAACTGTAGACTTATTTTAATAAAGAACTTGGCTGCTCTGATCACATCCAAGGACCTTCTAGGTCTGTGTGATCTGGCTGGAAGGCAGACACACCCTTAGTCCACACCTTTAATCCCAAACAATGAAGGTAAAGTTAGTTTGCAGAAAGTACTCATGTTTGAAAGTGATCTTTAATTGAGACGCAGACAAAGTGACAAATCAGAGGAAGAAGTGACAGAATAAGACATGTCCAACTCTTAGGAGAACAGAGAGGAAAGAGAGGCAACATAAGAGGGAGTAGAGCAGAGGGAAAGAGGAGGAGGCAGTTGTATAGAAACAGGTTGCAGAGAGAGAACAAGTTAGACACAGGTGAAGACAGAAGAAGCCAGAGAATGAGGGGGAGCCAGACGATTAAAACAGATTGTCAAAGTTAGTATGAGGCCAAGTAGAACAATTCAGTCAGAAGCTGAGAGAAACAAATTTGAATCAGGCAGCTTGAAGAGGAATTTGAGCCAGAACAGCTGAGTTAACCAGCCAGCCAGAGATCAGAAAGAACCTTGGAGACTACCTTTACTACAGGAGAATAAAACTTACATTACAAGGACCAGAGTGAAACCCTCCACATATCTCCCTGAAACTTGAAATTAGTTTTTCATTTTATTATAGATCACCCTGACCACCACCCCCCCCACACACACACATATACACAAAATGGCACCAGAGCCCATTTTTCCAGTCTTTCTGCTGTCTGAGCTCTAAGTAGAATGTTGAAAAGCAGCAGTACTTTGAACAAATAAGTCCTTAGAAGGAGCAAGAGACCATAAAACTAATAGCAGTAGAATAAAGTACCCAGCACCTGGAGTCCTGTAAATAAATATCACAATAAATGTTTTCCAGTGTCCTGTATCTTCAACTCTCTTTGTTTCCTTAGGAATTGTCTTCATAGTGAGATGAAGGTTTTGCTTCAGGAGCTACTCTTTCTCCTTAGGTACTCTCTCAAAGTACCTGGTTTCCGGATTTGATTTTATTCTTTTGTTGTTTGTTTGTTTTTGTTGTTGTTTGACAGGGTTTCTCTGTGTAGCCCTTAACTTTAAAAAAAATGATTTATATTCAATATACCTTTGAAGTAAGGTAATAGTGTATGCTCTGTGTTTGCATGTGTGTATACCTATATGTGTGCACTTGTGTGCATGTGTATACATGTATGTGCATGTGTGTGTGCATGTGTGTACATGATATTATACTCTTCATATTATATTCTATCATGAGAGCTGGAGCTATTTTTTTTTTTAGTATAAAACTTGCTTTGCAACCATGATAAGTACTAACTATACAAGATTTACTCCACAATTAACCAACAATGCTCCACTTAATGGGCCTGAAGAAATCACAAGCACACAGAGATAGACACACATGTGTCCACATAATCAGTGAAAAGCATGGGTCTCTCTGTGAATACAGCCCCTAGGTGCAGTGTAATCAGGCAGCAGAAGAGGCTCATCATACCACATGATATATCAACGCACGATATATCAACTTTCTTGTGGCAAGTAGGAGAGCAATTGTTTGTTTGCTCCTTGCCTTGTAGCTGTGATAAAATATCTGACAAGGGCAACTTTAGGAAGGGCTAATTTTGACTTACTGTTTCAGGGATACCTTTCATCATGGCGGGGAAGGAATGGTGAGCAGGAGACTGCTGGCCACATTGTGTGCACAGCCACAACACAGAGAGGGCTAACAGCCCTCAGCTTGCTGTTTTATTTTTACTTACTCCAGATTTGATCCATAGCATGGTGCTACTCACACTTATGGTGATTTTCCCAGGGCACAGGAGGTAAAGACAGGGGATCTCCAGAGCAAGTTGGCTAGTCACACTAGTCAAACTAGTGAGCTCCAGATTCAGTGACAGACCCCGCCTATTGTTTAAGGTAGAAAGCAATCAAGGAAGGTATCAGATGTTAACCTTGGGCCCTTATGTACATGAACACCTACACACACACACACATACAACATATATATGCTAAAATAAATTGTTTTGAAAAGACACTACAGTAAAGAGTCTATTTGTGTTAAATCCATTATTTTCCAAAAAGACACTCGGAGAGATGCTGTTGGGCAACAAGGAAAACAATTCTTTCCAATATATTTTATATTCTCCTAAAGCCCGAGGTTGTGCTGAGGGATAGCCTGCGGCTCCAGAGCCAAGCCCATGTGACTGCAAAGCTGTTCACACTTCTCTCTCTCTCTCTCTCTCTCTCTCTCTCTCTCTCTCTCTCTCTCTCTCTCTCATTCTTCCTTTTACATATATGAGTACACTGTAGCTGTACAGATGGTTATGAGACTTCATGTGTTGTTGAGAATTGAATTTTAGTACCTCTGCTCACTCCGGTCAACCTCACTCACTCTGGTCGGCCCCGCTTGCTCCAGCCGAAAGATTTATTTATTATTATAAATGAGTATACTGTAGCTGTCTCATGCCAGAAGAGGGTGTCAGGTCTCATTACGGATGGTTGTTGTTGTGTGTTGATATGGTTGTTGGGATTTGAACTCAGGACCTTCGGAAGAGCAGTGCTCTTATCCGCTGAGCCATCTCATCAGCCCTGACACTCTACTTCCTTTTTCCAAGGTATTTCCAAGGTTCCACCTGGACCAGCAAGCCTGTGGATCTAGCTGCCATGTGTTGGTGATACCTCCCCTCCCACAACTGGAATCACTGCTCAGAGAGTAGAAAGAAATGAAAATTTAAGCCATGTATTATACATAAAACCCCAAGCTGGGCACAGGTGGACTGTTGTTTGATATCCCCAAAACATTCCACTATCAAAATAAAACACTGGTGAATTTTGCCCCAATTAGAAAATTATCTCCACAGAAAACGAAAATAAATAACCATCTAGTAATACATACTACCAGGCAAACGTACCAATTTACACACTGAGAATCCTTACAGCAGAATGCCTTTTTTGGTTCATAGCCTGTGTTTCTGGGCTGCTGGGATGCTGACCACCTGACTGCACAGTATTCTTTTAGGGGAAAGACTATGCCTTAAAGAGAAAGCAAAATGTAAGATTTCTGAAAAAATTATACATTTCCTGATGTGTGTGGATTTGTGCGTTTGCATTCACATGGGTATTGTAGAGGCCAGAGGACAACATGAGGCATCTTCCCCAATGTTTCTCCACTGAAAGCTCATGGCTGGCTGGCCAGGGAGCTCCAGGGATTATCTAGTCTCCACCCACTGAGTGCTGGGATTACAAACTGGCTCCTAAATGCCCAGCCTCCTGAGTAGATGCTGAGACCTAAACCCAAGCCAAAAACACTTTATTTACATAGCCATCCCTCAGTCTTGCCCGGCTATATTTTAGGATCGGAACCCTAAAAATATTTTGAAAAGCATTTAGGCAATATGCTATGACACAAGAAAACCCCCAGACAAACAACCGTTCCCAGTGACCAAAGCAGATGCAAAGGAGAGCCAACCACCTGCACTTCCATGCCCAAGATACACAACTGAGGAAGCAGAGAATTAGTGTTACATTCTCACTGAAAAACAGGAAGATGCTCAGTGGATAGTCACTGTCTAGCTTAGCTGTTTCTGCTTTCTTTGGATTAGACATGTTTGCTATTTAATAGGCACTTTCCATCTCTGTCACCCAATGTTCTAAAAATAAGACAATAAGGATGGCTTTTAATGTAGAAAAGCCAAGATAATTCCCAAGCAATAAAAACAGGATCAGTGCTTGTCAGGTTGCTGGGCAATTAAATGTCATTCTGCCCCCCTATTCTGCCCCATCAGTTTAATCTGAGGACAGAAGGAATGTCTATTGAAAAGGCAAGCTACATTAGCTCACAAGCCACATAGGAGCTTAGGGACATGGAAGCCTGTCAGAGAAATTACCCCAAGCCTCATAAAGTCCCTCTGCTTTGCTCTGGTCAGCTTTCACTGGCCAAGACAGCTAACTGAAGGGACTCCCTGCCCCTCTACCACACAGCAGACAATGATGAAGGGACAATAAACTCCAGACGCCCTCTCAGAGGGATGGTTAGTCGAAGTCACAGAGACTAGCTTAGGCTGTGTTCTGGTTCCTGCTCTTGACAGAGAGGTGAAAAATTACTAGAATTACTGTGCAGCAACCTGGAAGCCATTTGAGACTTTGTTGCAGCAGGGCTGTAATTCCAAGTTTGGGTTACTTATTTAAACTTTGTTTATGCTAAGCTCAGCTCTCTGACAGTGCAGGATCTGAGAGGCATCCAGTGAAGATCCTGAATTTCCCACACGGGCCATCTCCTTCTTGATATGCAGTGACAGAAAGCATACCCTGACCCTTTCCTGGCAAGCAATGACCTCTGTGAGCAGGAAGCCACCCAGCAGCTGCAGAGTCCTAAAGCTTCAGTGAGAGGCCTAGAGAGGCTCACAGCCAGAATGAGGCCTGGCCTTGACAGAGCCCTTACCTCGCATGGAGCATGGTGGCCAGTGTCTACAGCAATGTACTGACCCGCATGCAGCCTTCCGGTTGATGATGTGTGGGTATTTTTGGTTTCTGGTAATGTGAAGTGCCTGGATGCAATATCTACTCTCTCCAGGTACTTAATTAGGTGAAAATTCCTTCAGGTTCACCCAGTCACATGCTAGCGTTGCATTACCTATAAGACAAAGCTCAACTTCCTTTAAAGGACTCTTCCTTTGACCACAGGTGAGAAAGAGAGCAAAACAAAACCAACCAACCACCACCACCACCAACAACAAAACACTTTTTATTTCAATTTGCCATAAGTATGTTCACCTAAAATAAGCAATTTTTAAATGTACTCTATAGGAATAGCAACACATACTTTGTGGATTTGTCTTTTACACATGTATTTGAACTAAACTGTAGTTTGAGATCTTTAGACAAGACAAGAGGGGGGCAAGCTGAATAATTCAAGAGCTATGTGTCAGAGCTAACTTGAGCTCATTTTGATTTTGACTTCTGCAGGAATGTCTTACACAATCCTGTTAGTGATTAATCTCTATTTCATCTGGGAAAACAAAACAAAAACAAAACAAAACAACCGGGATTCCTACTATACCAATGCTCCACTGAACTGCAGCCAGTGGGATGTGCACTACCTTGCAGCCTGTCTGAATGGCTCTCCATTTTCTCCTCTCACAGTCCCATTTAACATCTGACTCTTTATGGCTCTTGTGATGGCAGGTTTTTTGTTTTGTTTTGTTTTGTTTTGGGTTTTTTTTTTCTGTTTTTTAAATTAATTTATTTATTTTCTGAGACAGGGTTTCTCTGTATAACCCTGGCTGTCCTGGAACTCACTTTGTAGACCAGGCTGGCTCAGAACTCAAAAATCTGTCTGCCTCTGCCTCCCAAGTGCTGGGATTAAAGGCGTGTGCCACCACTGCCCGGCTTCTGTTTTATTTTTTAAATTGAATTTTTTAAAATTCATTATAAGATACTGTATTTAATAGCCTAAATAGTTCCAATGAAGAAAGCATACTTTCATTAGAAAGATGGAAAATGGATGTTAATGTGTTGATCAGAAACAGAATAAATTAGCAATCAAGAAAATAATGTCTAATCCCTGGGAATTTTAATCTTCTTAGTTAAACATTAGAAATGTAAGTGCTTAATAAACACAACAATTTGATCATTTTGGGGCTCGTAGTTTATAGCCACCATCATCTCCATTAGGTGAAAACACTGTTACTCTCCTTTCATGCTAGTCATTGTAAGTAGGACACAGTCTTTGGGAGGAGGTGTGTCTAAAGTAAAAATGAGAGACGCAGCAACACCATTGTCCTGGAGGGTTAAAAGAGTAGAAGTGGAGGTGGGAGGCAGGAGGTAGGAGGCAGGAGGTGGGAGGCAGGCTGGCAGGCAGTGGATATAATGTAGCAGGAACAGTGTTGAGCAAACAGCAAACTGAGGAAGGAAGAGGGTAGACCCCAAGTGTAGTGGCAGCTAACATAGAGTTTACCAGTGTGGCTAAGCCACACAGTAGAGCTACTGCTATTACTAACTCCACATTAGCAGTCAAAAGACAGTCTGTGCACATAACCAAATGCCAATGAAACTTGTTTTGACATACAAAAGAGACTGAGGCCAAAATAATGCAAACTCTTACCAGATTAAAAAGAAAACAACAACAAAAACCCAAACAAACAAACAAACAAAAACAGTGCATTGTAACTGTTTATAACCTTGAGAGTTTATATTCTTCAGATCACTTGTAAAAGTAATGTATTGTTTTATTTTTGAAACAGGGTCTCATATATCCCTGGCTGGCCTCAGACACTCAGTGTACCCAAAGATGGTCTTGAACTCCTGATCCTCTTAACTTCACCTCTGGAGTGCTGGGTTGCCAGGCATGAACCACCATGCCTGAGATTATAGGTATACAATACCATGAACTAGGATCTCAGGCATACATCACCATGGCTGGTTTATGCCTTATTGGAAACAAGCCCAGAACATCGTGAATGCTAGTGAAATACTTTAGCAACCACACTACATCCCCAGATCACATAAAGTGAAATAATATTTAATGTTAATGTATTTGACTTAAGGAGCATCTACTCTATACTTCAGCAGACTCACCATTGTGGACCAAAGACCACTTTGAAGAAAGAGGTCAGCCCCAGTCATCTGTTCCATGTATCACAGATAAGATGTCAAACGCAGAAGCGCATCCATCTTGAATGGTGCAGCTAACACTGCATGGGGCAGAGACACACTGACCCTGTGGCATAATTCTGACCAAAGAGGTAGTGATTGTTATTTTATGTCACTACTTTTGAGGGGCAGTTTCCTAGGCAACAGAGAGAACCTGTCACCAAACTGACTGGTTACAAAGCCTTGGCCCTGCAGTGTTCTCATTTGCTAAAATATATAATCACAGTCTATAACAAGGAAGATTGGCCCACACAAAAGGAAAGCCCGCACTGGTGTGTGTGTGCTGGAGCTTTAAGAAAAGGGTTCTGCCCTTTCCCTCTGGTTCAGGCTTTAAATTAAATCTATAACGTCAGAAGCAGCATATATAGAAGAGTTTATGCTTTGCTAAAGATTGCCCTTCAATAACTTAGAAACAAAACAAAAAGCTGAGGAAGAGGCGGCCATATCGCTATGAAGATGTATTTAATATGCACTAGTGGAAAACATACATGTGAAAATAAGCAGGTTAGCTATTATTACAAGCAAACAGAACATGACAACAACCTGTCTTTGAAATCAGTAACTCTTGCGGCAGTAACAGGCACTGAGAGCTGATTTCTGGTCCTATCACCTTAGCCCTCCTGTATAGCCTCAATTATTTTCCTTCCTGCTGAGAGGGATGCAGAACTTTACAGACTCACAGAGTGTAGATGGGCAAGGTGAAGATGCGTTTCCTTCTGGAACTTCTACAGACATCGACAGCCAAAGCAAAGACCATCCTGCAGTGACCTGCATAAACAACCATTAAATGGCGAGTAACTGTGCCTTTTTTGCTTTCTCCATGGAGCATAGTAAAAAGTGGCAATTTATTTCAAAATGACCAATGCCATTTGAACGTTGGCAACATGAGGTCTTCATAAGAACTGTATTTTCAAACAAAATGTGTTTTCAGTCTGGTGTAAGAAGATAAAAACATTTCAAAATTACTGCATGGCATATTTAAAGCTTAATTTTTTTTTTTCATTTCCCAAGAGACATGCTTCTTCCAGAAGCACGGTGGATAAAACATGGTTTATTTTTATAATTCAGGCAGAGAGAAGCTGAAAGTAGCTACCCAGTGCCAGTTCTCTGCTACAATTAACTACCAGCAGCTTCTGCTCATTTCGTATCCGTATACTGGGGTTTGCTTTAAGGAATACTTTTTTTTTGTTTGTTTGTTTGAACCTGAGAGGAGAAATGAAATGAGAAGAAATTGTCCTGCCTAGCTCACTCATTCCCCTTACTTGAAGACAGAGAGTTGCTAAATGCTAATTAACTGTTAAAGTCAACACCAGCTCCTCTGTCTTCTCTCAGCTTAAAATGACATTCTCTAATAAAGCCATAAGATATTCAGGACAGACTGTGTGCAAATAAGAGCTTCTTAGGAAATAAAACCTCAAGAATAACCCTGCGACCCGCCAGGTGAGCATTCCATTTGCGAAACTGTCTCCCAGTAAAGGGCTGTGAATGTCTCACGAATCTTTAACACGCCTTCTACTCCTGATTGTTCTTTTATATCTTACATTTCCTATGATGATTAGGAATGCAAAAACAAGCAAAAAAAAAAAAAAAAGAATGGCAGACAGACAGATGAGTGCTGAGTACAGAGACTAGCAGAAGAGACAAACTACTCAGTTAATTTGTGTAGGGAGAACAGAGGCTCGTTGGAACCAGCATACGCTGCCTTAAAGAATTTCCACCATTTCAGTGCACCAATGCAGTTATTCTCTGATACTCCTTCAGGACTGAAGGTGGTTGGCTAGGGCAGGGTTCCTCTCGTTCTCTGCTTTGCTACCTGGGTGAAATGTCTCTCTTGTCATGATTGTCTCTGTTGAACAGATTATGTTAATAAGCAACTGGCATTGGGTTGGCCATAGACAGTGGAACAGAAATGTAACCCAAATCATGCTAGTGAGCTGTGATGTATTGGAGAGGAGGATCCCTTACCCTTTTGTAACAGATATGATAGGGTAGGATATTTCCCATGGATACAAACAAGGAAAAGCTGGTAGCAGATAAAAGAAGTACAAACTGGACTAACCGTGTTGAGAAACCAGATGCCTGATTGAATACTTGTTATATGCTAGAGACTATTTTATGCGCATTGATTTATTTAATCTCTATACCAATTAACCGTGAAAATTATCACAGAAACTCCCTTTATGATGAAGGTCAGTTCTAGGTTTTACCATCTACAACCATGTGCATTCACACAGATGCAACTTGGTTGTGTGTGGGAAGAACCCAGCCACCAAGCAGAACTACTACCAAGAAGGTTCCTCCTGACTCATCTTCTTCAGTACCAACCTGACCAGTCCATAGCTCAGAATCAGCACAGTCTCCTGCTTCTCCTGGGCCATCAAATGTTGGTGACACCCCAAAGTTTGAGGCCTTCTCATTTTTCTTTTTCTTTTCTTTTTTCTATGTTGTTGTTTGTTTGTTTGTTTGTTTGTTTGTTTGAGACAGGGTTTCTTTGTGTAGCCCTGGCTGTCCTGGAACTCATTTTGTAGACCAGGCTGGCCTCGAACTCAGAAATCTGCCTGCCTTTACCTCCCAAGTGCTGGGATTAAAGGTGTGTGCCAACACTGCCCAGTTCATTTTTCTTTAGATAGAAGTGTTGCTGTGTGACTTAGTGTGATTCACTAACTCTCCTTGAATTCTTTGATACACTGTAAACAAGAGTACAGGCATAAGCCTGTTGCTGAGAAGGCATGATAGTTGTTCATAAAAATCACAGAATAGAGAAACTCCACAAGCCCTAAAGCAACCCTCCTGCTGTCCCCGGATTCTGTCCTGAAAGGGATTGGAAAGTAGGACTAGACAGAGTGAAAATCTGCTTCTCCACTACCTGCCTGGAGCACTCTAGGCTGAGAGACACAGGACAGCACAGAAATGGTTGCTTTCCCAAGGGACACACAGCATGTGGAGTGCCACACAGATACTTCAGTGCCTCTGAGCCGCTCACACATGAGTTCATCATGTACACAGAAATCTGGTTTTAGAGTCAGCATTCTCCTATTTCTAAACTGAAAACTCTGTGGTTCTGCATGCTTGTCTGCACAAAACTTTACTAAAAGACACACAGTCACACTCTGCAGGCTGTCTGGTACGTTTGTTCTTGCTGTCGTTATTGTTGTTAGGTTTTAGGGTTCTGGAAGAGAAGGGAGGTTTCAAGAGAGAATCAGTCAAATCATCTCCCAGGCAGTAGCTTTACTAATGCTGCCAAGGAAATGGGTGGCACAGCACAGTAGGAGCCTGAAGTAAGATGCTTCAGGCCTGCCTAGGGAGCAGAGCCTGCTCTTTTAAGATTCCCCCATGAGGAGACTAAGGACAGAGAACTGTTGTGCCATGATGGAATGGCTCCTAGGTTGGCTGACATCCAACTAAAGTAAGAGAAATTATGTTTTCTTGTATTTCTGGCTGAGGCAGGTGTTTGGAAGGTCTTCAGCCATTCCTGGATAAAGGACCTCTGGGAGAACAATGGGTCTAATTAGTATGTGATGTGGTGGTCGTCATTTGTCCTACCTGGAGTCCTTGCCACTTAGAATATTTTTGTCTGGAATAGGCCCACTCTTAGGAGGGCTGGGTTCTCCACCTAAACGATCTAGCAGTTACCATTTCCAGGCTCAGCACTCAGGGTTAGATACAAATGCAGAAATGGCTGCCTTTGGCGCGTGTTTAGGACAGGAAAGCTTCCTCCGATGGGTGTAGTGGCTTATCCAAGGTCACCATTCAGCAAATGAAAAGCTGAGACTTGAACCTGGATCAGATGGAATATAAAGTTCATGCCTCTGGTTATTAGAAGACCTACTTGCTCTCTTGTAAACCACCCAGATGTCTCCTGCTTTGGAGGAAGGGCTGAAGTGCTTTCTGAATAAAGAGCCATCTTGAAGCCTTTCTCAAGGCAGGTAAAGTGTTATACTTCATCATTTCCCCATGCCTCCATCCTAGGTCATAAAGATGAAGGAGGCTGCTAGGCATTTACAACTGCCTCAAATTATCCAGTCTTGCTCACCTTTACCTGGGATCAAATCTTCAGTCTGCACTTCCCGGGAAACCCTCTGTCCTTGACACTGATTTTGATCTCCAGTGTCACCTCCATAGTGTTACCTTAGCTTCAGTCACACCCTCTATCCCTGGGCAGAGTCTCTGTATCTAAACCATTACTGTATTTCCCATAGAAAACATGCAGCTCTTGGGGGACATGAAAAGCGGTCTCTTCATTTTCCCACCTCTAGCATCTAAATAGTGCTGGCACCAAGAAGGAGTTCTACACATGATCTTGTCATACTGTTTCAAATCCCACAATAAATATTCCAGAGAGTAAGATGTATTTCCAGTGCAATGATCTTTCATTGTCTTGTTTATCCAGATCTCATCAGCCCAGGGTATTGAAAGGTATCTTTGTCTTCTCCAAGATCAGATCAGGAATTCCTCTTGTAAATGGAAACTCAAGTTATTTGACATCCCCTAGAGGAAACTCTCCTGGAAGTTACAAGACTCATAAGGGCCCTCTTGAATGTTATGGGAGCAGTAAACAATTGCAGGGAGAGATGCTTAGGTGCTATAGCTATCTGCAGGTTGGGCAATGAGTTTCAAGGCTGCAACTTTGGAGAATAAATCTGGTGTGACCTTTTTTGTGGTACAGCTACCTTGAGTCCCCCATGCTCCTGTAGGTGATGCTGGTTAAATTCACTGGTACACCAAGTGAGTCTGGGTGTATCTGGGGTAATACATGTTTATTCACATCTCCCAGGAAAAGTTGTGCGAAGGAATCGTGTGTTTTTCTGGTGTGAATTGAAGTTCCAAGAGGAAGAAATCGTGCTTGCATTGAAAACTCTATAAGGCCAAAAGGCTAAAGTTTGGGATTACAGAGAGTTAAGATGTTGAAGTCAGAGCCAAATAACCTTGTACTATTTATTTGCTTTGAAAGCCATTCACTGCCAGCCCTATGTCTAGCCCATCATCCTGTAACTATCAAAAAACTTTTAAATGTTTTTTATAGTGTCTTAAAAGTGTCTTAGCAAACGACTAGCTTCCACCAATCCAAAAGCTAGGATTATCACTGGGCTGCATCTGAGACTCAGGAGTTATTTCCTTGCTTTACCTGATGTTTCTATCAATGTGTTCTGAAAGTATCTTCATGAAGTTGTTACCACACTGGAACACCAGCTTTGGGGTGGCTTTAATCTGTGTTCCAGAATAAACTGTCTTTTATCCCCTTTGAGGTGAGAGTTGTTTGCACTGCCCCTAGCCCCAACAAAGAGGAAAATAGCAGTCAGATAGTCCTGGCATGAAGAAGATCCTAAGATTCTGAAATAGACACTTCTTACATAGACCTAGAAGGAATTGTTAACACAAAAGGGCCACAAGACTCTGGATGTCAAATGTTTGCCCCAAACCAATCCCATTTATTTCTGGTGCATTCCCAAAGCACACCTAAGATACCAGATTGCAACCTGTGGGGATGTAGTGGTTCTCAGCTCATAGGAGTGATCATGACAGGCTAATGCTATATCTGTGCCTAATTTTGAACATGATTTCATTGGCACTTAAGTACAGTTACTGTGTTATACTTCGTGGCTGGACAGGCAAATTAACAGTATTTGTTTAAGTTAGAATAAAACAAATTTTCTCAGCTAGGCTTTGAAGCCTATCACTTCAGAGCATGGTGGGCATTTCATTACTGTGTGAAATGCACAATATGCATTCATTAATCACTCCTGAAGCTTGTAAGTGATGAACGAGCAATACTTCCCATTCTAATTTCCATGAGCAGTTTTCTAATTCAGGGCTAAATCTTTACATTTCCATGGCTTTTCTGTGGCTTCCCTTATTAATTTAATTATGTGCAACCGGGGGGGGGGGGGGGGGGAGTTCCTTCTCATATCTACTAGAGAATACTGGATTTCTACCTTTTTCATTCAAAATCTGCTGAGTGCCTACAAACAACGCTAATGATTTAAAACAGACACCATGTTATCATTTTATTGCCTAAAAAAAAAGTCATCGTTGGAAACTGTTCCAAATGGAAGGAGAGGAAAAGGAACGTATGGAAATAGTATTTGATCCAAGGCCAGCTCTCAAGGTCAGAGAGAAGTACTATGCAAGACACTGTGTCAGTGCAAAGGAGGAGAGAGAATAGAATAAAGGAAGTCTTCAGAGGCATTGAGATAACATCCAGTACAGGCATCCTAAAACCCCTCCCACCATCACTGGCTATGGTGGTTGGTGTTGACAATCAACTTGATGAAATCTAGAACTTTTACCCTGGAAAATTCTTTTATGTATTTGTATGCTTAACTATGTGTCTATATACAAATATTTAATACTTGCCTCAGTGTAATCCTGATTCATTCCAGCTAAAGCTAGAGGAGCTGGCTAAAGTCAACATCAGTGTCAGAGCTGGAGATAAGAAGTTTTGCCTGGAAGAGAGGCTTGGCTGCCACCTTCCTGGGGCCCCTTTCCCTAGCACCATTTCTGAGGCTTAATGTACTAGGGTTGTGAGTGGGCAGCACTGAATCAAGGCTGCTTCATAAACATCTGAGTGAGTGATAGAATTGTTAAGCAATTTAATGTAAAAACAGATCATTGATTTCTGCTTCTAGGGGAAACAGAACTACAATAAACTATACAAAGATCCCTGGACACTGTAAGAAAGATAAACCTCAGAAGAATCTGAAAACTGATGAGATGGGGCAGGCATAAGAAGTGATACAGTTGTGAGTCTCCTGGGTTTTCATAGAAAAACATATCCCTGATTTAGAACCAGACAGGGCAGCAACTCAAAACTACCAATGAAATAAGGTTTTTGTTGGTTTGGTTTTTGTTGTTTTGTTTTTTTGGTTTTTAGCCTAGTGGAAGCTTGATTTCTATAATTAAAGGATCAGGAAAGGGCATCTAAGAAAGACAGGGAAGTTCTAGGTAGTAAGTACTGTATGCTAGTCAAGATTCATGGAAATGAGAGAGAGAGAGAGAGAGAGAGAGAGAGAGAGAGAGAGAGAGAGATGGAGAGATGGAGAGAGAGATGGAGAGATGGATGGATGAAGGGAGCAAGCAAGCAAGCTTAGAAATAAAAACTTTATCATCATTCTTACCAAGAAATGCAGAAGATCTGAGATCCAGCAGCAGCAGGCTGACCCCTAATACACCCACTTACTTACTGGGGTTGTGGGATAGAAGAAGACATGGTTTAATTTAGCTGAAACCTTTACCCTCTATAGGAGCTACTAAGCCTACCACCCCACACTCCAGACTCAGTGAATCCACGTAGGAAGCCTGGATTCCTCCAGCCCCTGCTGGTGGTAGGGATAAAACATCTCCTCCTCTTTACTTTGTGAGAGAGGGGCCTGGTGGAAAGTCAACGTGTTTTTCACCATGTCAAGGGCATGAGACAGATCCCATCCTCCTTGTGCTTGAGAGACCATGGAGGAACAGCAAGCAGTCACTTGTAAAGTGTTAGTGCAGACCTGGATAGGAGGCTGATGCCCCACCCACTGCCCTAAGACTCAAGGAGCCCTTTTACCATGACTACCATAGATATCCCAGAGTCCAGCTATGTAACTGCAATTCTAATCCTATCTGGCATTAACAGCAAGGTACCTCTACTTCTCCCAGAAGAGGATGTGCTCATGGAAGATGGTGGGTAAATCTGAAAGGTGAAATAAGATCTAAGGTCTGCTAGCATTGCACTGTAAATAGAAAGCATTTCAATCAAAAATCGTTAACCTTATCAAGAGCCAGTTATGAAAAATTATAATCATTAAACACACACACATATGCACCCACATACATAAACACACACATACACACACATGCATGCACACACATACACACACATGCACACATATATACACAGACATATACACACACATACACACACACACACACACCTCCCCAGAACCCTACCCAACCTGAATGTTAGACAACGAAAGTAGTATAAATCCATAGTAATAACCATGATTTTATATTATGTTACAAAAAAATAATACTGAAGTGCAGTTTTCATAGAAATTCTCATTTGGCTTTTTTTAAAATACTCTTTAAATTGATTGCCAAAATTTGAAGATTTTACTCAGAAGTGAGAATCACAATTTTCCGAATCTCATGTGTGTGTTCTCAGTCGGGGGCTGAGCAGCAAAGTGGCTCTTTCTAAGCCGAGAGCTGCTTAACCTTCCCTTCTTCTTTGGGGCAGTACTTGGTTTCTCCTCCATGTTCCATGTTGCTTTTGACCCATCCTGACCTTTGTGTGCTGCAGTGGCATCTCTTTGTTGCTCAGATCTCCCAGCGTCTCTCCTGTGTTTTCCTGAAGTGGCTCATCTGGCTTCTGATGTATATCTGATCACATTGAGAGATTTCCTTCAAGAACTCTCACGGACTACTGCTTCATTAACATCCTTGACCTTTGACCCACTCTAACACAGGGTTTATAAAGGATAAAAACCAAGAATAAATGTGTAATCTTAGCATACAAGTAAGAGATGGACAGTTCGGAGAGGAATAGCCCAAGCCTCAGACTCCCGACTGTTTACAAAGGATTCACTATCTCTGCTACTTTGTTTTGCTCTTTTTCTTGGTTCTAGAAAGATCTGCATGGCTCTAAGTGAGAAAACTGGGCTTTTCTTTGTCACAGAGAGAGAGGGTAGAAATCTCACACCTTGTCAGAGTGGTCAAGGTTTGTCACTTGACAGAATCTTGAAAGGACCACCATTTTCCCTAGGTTTATGATATTAACTATATGTGTTAATCAAATTATAATGTAATTTAGAAGTTGAGACATTTTATATCCAGTACAATAACCTTTCCAAGTCTGCTAAAAGATGAGTACAAGAGCAAGTTACTTGACTGTTGAAAGGCAGCCTTTCTGTGTTATCCACAGAATGGAGCTGACAGTAAAAGTAACTGTTTCAGAATTAACGTGATTAATTACAAGTGTTAACCAAATGTCTACTCTCTGACACATAGTGCTTTCATACGATTGCCTCACTTAACCTTCAAAGCACTTTAACACAGTGATGCTTGACGTCATCATAGCTAATGGCTAAGCTGGAATTTGAACCCAGAACCTCTGGCTATACGTCATACTGAGAAGTGTCATTAGGGTAGGGAGTTTTGAAGGTCATGGATACTAAGCACTTGACCTACAAAAGCCCTCACACTGACTGAGTAAAGCTGTGTTAATATCTTTGGCTCAAAGCCAAAGAATGTTTGGTGGCTAGAAGGATGGACATAGTAACATCTTAGAGGATGCTAGGCTTACTAGACACTCTGGTTAAGCACTGACTCTGTTAACTATAATTCCCTTAGTGACACTTGTTTTTAAAGCCAGATATTCTAATACTAGAAGTCTACTTCTGTGGAGGTGGTCTGAGTCAGGTTATGGTGTCACATACCTATAATCTCAGGGGCAGGAGGATTGCTGTGAGTTCCAGGCTAGCCTAGAGTACAGAACGAGACTCTGTCAAAATACAGTAAGCAGTGCATAAATATAAATGCAATTAAAAAGTGTTCACAGTGGCTATAAATATATTTTAAAAGTCTATATTCAGCCTAATACAATTATCAACTCTCCCAAAGGTGACATTAAAGTGGGCATAGGGCAAAGCTCTCTGCCTCTTCTCACCTATCAGTGCTGTGGTGGCAACTCTCAGTGTTGCAAGGCTCCCTAAAACCCAGTCACATTGCAGAGAACATATAGGTGAAAGGAAGAGCCAACCACTCCCTAAATCCATTCCTACAAACTCCATACTGAAATGTCTCCAGAGAGCTTGACTAACAACTACTGAGAAACAAGTATATATGTGTATGTGTGTGAATATGTGTGCATATGTATGTGTGTATATGTATGTATATGTGTGTATATGTATGTATGTGTGTACGTGCATATATATATATATATATATATATATATATATATATGCTGTTTCTCACGGCTTTGATTGTTTGTAATTCAATATCAAAAGAAAAACTTTTTTCTCCTCACTGTTTTCTGTTTCAGTATATAAACAAACACTTCCTTTTACTAAATGTCATTCTTTTTTTTTTTTTTTTTTCGAAACAGGGTTTCTCTGTATAGCCCTGGAACTCACTTTGTAGACCAGGCTGGCCTCGAACTCAAAAATCTGCCTGCCTCTGCCTCCAGAGTGCTGGGATTAAAGGCGTGCACCACCACACCCAGCTTCTAAATGTCATTCTTATATGTCATCTGTACAACAAATAATGTTGGAGATGAGCTAGTTAAATGACTGTTCTAATAATGACATACAAAGAAGCTGTGTGTATTGCTTATGGCTATGTGGCTGGCTGGTGGTGGAACTGAGACCCTCTCTCTTCAGTTGGGAAATTTCCAGTCATGTGAAGAGAAACATATTCCTGGAAAGATTGCAGCTGGGTCAGATGACAAGAAAGGAACACTTGGGAATACTGCAAATATCCAAAAGCTTAGTGTAATTTTTATAATCCCTAACTTCTCAATACTGCTTATAATTTTAAATCCCCTTACTATTTTTATAAAGGCCGAATTCATGTGAGGTTTTCCCCACTTAATTTTTTTTTCAAAGAGAAGGGGCTTGGAGAGGCTCAGCAGGAAAGACTGCTTGCTTCAAAATCACGAGGACCTGTGTTTAAATTCCCAACATCCAAACGAAAAGTCAGGTGTGGCTGTGAACATCTGTAACCCCAACTCTGTGGGGACAAAAGCTGCCTGGCGTTTGCTGCCCACTTCCTAGCTTCAGGTTCAGTCAGACTCTGTCTCAAGTAAATGAGGCTGGAGTGATAAACAGAACACTCTATACTTTCCTGTGGCCTCAAGGGAGTGAACACATGTGGGCACATCCATCACAGAGAGAGAGAGAGAGAGAGAGAGAGAGACAGAGACAGAGACAGAGACAGAGACAGAGACAGAGACAGAGACAGAGACAGAGACAGACAGACAGACAGACAGAGACAGAGACAGAGACAGAGACAGAGACAGAGAGACAGAGGGAGATTTGCTAAAACAATGCTGCTTAATCAAGTACAATTGAGTTTATATATATATATGCATATATGTATATACACACATATATGTATATATGTATGTATATGTGTGTATGTATATATATACATATACATATATATGTATATGTGTATATATATATATCAATGTATTCTAGGCAGCCTCTTTATTTACATCTCTGAATGTGTAGGTGTTTGGGTTTGTGAACTTGGTCACTGTGGGAAGCCTATGTGATCTCAATTCAATTCTTGAATTTCCTGTACGTCTTGCAGTGGTGCACAGTGAACAGGTCTAAATTTAATTCTATTCAATAGTCTGTGGGGCTATTTCTAAAGCTGTTGTAATAAAACTCTCAAATCCACATGGGTCTAGTTTTCACATGTGTAAGAGTTCTTCCCTTAGGATAATCAGAGGTTGGTGAGGAAGAGCAGGCTGGATTAGGGAGGAGATTGTGTGCCATAATTACCCCAGCACATAAAGGATTCTCTTACCCACCACAAAACCCACCTGAAGCAGTTTGCTCCCTAGGATGAAAGGGAACGTAGAGAATAATGAGTCAACTGAAATGACTTCTCGTTCCAACAGAGCAGACTGTAGTTTCTAAAAATGGCCGCAGCAATATTTCTGGTCTCCAATGTTCCTTCTGAAGTATGTGTGAGGCTGTGTGCCCAAATGAATGGAATGAACAGAATTCACTGAGCACAGTTTCTTGTGTTATGTCTTAAAGGAGATACATCTCCCGAACCTTTTCTCAGCATACTTACCCTGGACTTAGTTATCTGGGGATGAGAAACACAGACTTTATCTGTGTGATAACTCGGATCACAGCTCCACAAAACACTCAGCTAGTAGCCAGCATCAAATGCCCTATATATGAAAGAGCCTGAAAGCTGCCAATCCCAGCCTCTCTGTGTCCAGGCTAACCACATGTGAAACAGAGAAGAGCTGCCCCTTAGTACCCAATCTAAGTGGCAGAGCCACACACAAAATAAATATTATCCATGCAAGCCACTCTGTGATTTTCTAGTCAGCACCAGCTAAGGAGGATATGTTGTCTTTTGAAAGGTATTAATCATGAAGGACAAATTAATTTTCACTTAATTCCTCCATGTTGATTTTTACCTATTCCTGGCTGTTTGCAAATTCTTACTGAGGGAAAGACAAATTAGACAAATGCAAACCTTTGATAAGAGTCCTGGGCTTAGCAGAGAGAGCCCTTGGGTGAGTGCCTGCTGCTTCTGAACACTCACGTTTTATTTCTTACATCAATTGCTCACCAGGAATGCCTGAGATCTATACAGTATGGCCACTGCATCAGGCCTAAGCAAAGAATGTATTAAAGGAGATGCTGCCTTCTTTCTTCCCTTTCAGTGTCTCTGTCTCCAAGCTACCCGCATAGCAGCAAAGCAGATAAAAAACGCCATCACACTGCAGAGATGTGTAGTATTTAGGTTCTCTTCTGGGATGACTTAGCACCAAAAGTAAGGCTGGGTGTGAAAGGGATGAGTCACTGGGGTTGCTTTAGATGCTAGGCTAGGAGGCTGCTGGAGCTAAGATGATTACACCTGTTATGACTGAATCCCTCTGAATTCTACATGCTGAAACCACGGCCCCCATCCTGCTGGTATCATAAGTTAGAGCCCTTTGGGATCTGATTAGGTCCTGAAGGAGGAAAGCTCAGGATGGATTTGGTGACCTTAATAACGAGTCCTAAGAGACCACCCCTGCTCTCTTTCACCACGTGAAGATATAAGGAGTTGACATTCTGAAAGCTGAAGAAAGCTCCCAGCATTACCCAACCATGCCGGCCCTGGATCACAGGCTTCCCAACTGTCAGAAGCAAATCCATATTGTTTTTCAGCCACTGTAAACATGGCATTTTATTACAACAGTGCAAAAGGACTTACCTCCAGACCATACTTAATCATCTTAGCTCCAGCAGCCTCCTAGCCTAGCATCTTAGTACAGCACATAGCATTCTAGGCTGAAGGTACCAACAGATATATGAAAACACCACTGTAGAACACTCAAGAGTATTGATGGTTAATTCTGTCTGTCAATTTGATGAGATTTGGAGTCACCTAGGAGACATACCCCTTGGTATGTCTGTGATGACATCTCCAGAGAGGTACGGCCAAGGAGGAAAGACCTATCCCAAATGTGAACAGCACCCTCTCATGGGCTAGGGTCCTACAAAGGGGAAAGCAAGCTGTGTATAAGCACTCATCTATCTCTGCTTCCTGACTGCAAAGGCACCATGATCGACGAGCTCACACTCCTGCCACGACAGACAATATCCTCAAACACTGAGCCAGAATAAACCTTCCCTTCCTTGTGTTGCTTCTGTTAGGCATTTTGTCAGAGCTGACTAGGGAATTCACTAATATGTGTCATCTGATATCCTTTAAATGCTGAGCAGCAAAGGAGAAGGGTGGGAAATATCAGACATGGAGGGTTCTGTTGTGACCTGCTATGGAGTGACCCTCTCTACCTAGAAGCCTGAGAAATCACTGATGGAAGTTATGCATAGATCAGCAGGGAATGGGCCAAAGCTGAGCCCTGCTAATAGTCACTAACCACCCTCTCTTTAGGGCCTGGGGAGACCCAGGGCTCTGTAGGGCTGAGTGAGCACAGTGAGCAGTGTTTCTGAAAGTCACATCGCTTCATGGCTTGAGGCACCCATAGGAAAGGGAGGGGACCATTTCCCAGTGTGAGCTGTGAGCTGTGGAATCTACTGCTCTCTCTTTCCAGAACACCCGCCTACAAAGGCGGAGAGCTGATCTGTACTTTCCTTTATTTTTAAAATATTAAATTAGAGACTGTAACAAAATACCCACACTCTGTGAGAACAATTTTGAAAACAGAAATAGTCATGATGTTTCTTTGGTGTCAAATTCTACCTTTGTTGTGTTTCCCTCCTCCTTCTTTTCCAATTAGCCAAGTTGGATTTAAATATTTATGATGCTGCTTCTTAAGATTGCACACACATCTGCCAAGAAGAAAGTTAGAAAATGAGGCGAAAATATGCCACTGAGCTCTGTCTGCATTTCCAAGGGTACGAGGGACTGGAGGAGAGCCCAGCTCTGAAACTAGGGATCAAAAAATTGGCTAAACATTTTTATGGCTTATTTGACAAAACTGTCTAAAAAATTATAGCTTATTTTATCCAACTACATTCAGACAGAATTTAAACACAATGTGAGAGCCCAGAAAGAAAGCATTTTCCAAAATAAACACAGAGCATTCATGGCTGAGAAAAGAGGCCAGCTAATGCTAGGAAGAGAAGAGACATGAGACCCAACAAGCTAATGACAGAGCTGGCTGCAGGATTTCTGTCTCTGCTGATGGGGTTTTTGTTCTATATTGTGAAGCAGTACCTAGATATTTTTAAAAGGTGCGGAGCCTACCTCAGCAGCCTGTGGAAGTCAGGGGTTTGACAGTCACAGATGCCATGGCGGGGATTGTTCTGCATTTCTGGCTTGTGGTGGGATTCTTGAGCTACAGGGCTATAAATATCTTTTCTAACACTCCTGTTGGACTCTTCACAGTGACAAGCTATAAACCCATCCAGGCAGCTACACTTCTGACCCAGTATTTGAGGAGGTTGGAGTCTTTCTCATGCTGTAAATGACTACAGAGAAAATAAAGCTCAGGATCTATGTGCTCAGCTTCCAGGGCACAGAGATGGAAACACACACACACACACACACACACACCTACATACACATACAGATGTGCCTTAGTTAAGGTTTCTCTTACTATGATAAAACATCATGACCAAAACAACTTGGGAAGGAAAGGTTTATTACAGCTTACAACTCTCAGGTTACACTCCATCAATGAGGGAAGTCAGGGCAGGAACCTGGAGGTAGGAACGGGAATAGGCTTGGTGGCTTTCTTCTCCTGACTTGCTCAGTTTTTTTTTTCTCCTACACCCCAAGACCACCTGCCTAAGAGTGATGCTGCTTTCATTGGGCTGGGCCATCTCATATCAATCATCAACAAAGAAAATGTCTATGTACCGTCTGTGTATGCCCAGGTGCGGGATTGAAACAAACATCTGTGTATGCATCTTTGCATCTGTGTGTCTAGGTAGATGTATGGATTGCCTATGTACACTTGCCTATGAACACTTGCCTATACAGGCCAGTGGAGACATTTTCTTGATTAAGAGCTCTTCACAGATGACCCTACATTGTGTCTGTTGACATAAAACTAACCATCACTGATGCATATACACACAGAGAGACAGTCAGGCAGTCAAATACACAGGCACGCATATACCTAACACACACAAACATACATACATACATATGTACCACTCTCACAAATGTATACTCCACATATATGAATACAACTATTTTCACACACACACATATATACATATATATATGCACATATATATATACAAATATTCACATGTACATACAATTGTACACAGAGAGTCAAGCAGTCACATACAGACACACCCAACATACAACTATACACACATGTACACAAATCCCTCCACACACAAATGCATACATACAAACACAACACAAAGGTAGGCAGACAATAAAACCTATAGACTTGGAGATATGTAATATATTCATACATCTAGCAAGACACACACATACAAAGATACACACACAGACACATGTGCACAACTCCCACATCTAGGCCTACACAGATAGTACAAACAGACAACCAGACATACTTACAGGTACAATACACCATATAAGTACATAACAAACACATGGCTATGTGCTCACACCTATAAATGGAAACACATATATCCCTCTACCCAAACATAGACAGGATAGATGTGGACATTCAGAGACATGTGCATACCAGACACAGGCAATGAGTCTGGCCAGCAGTGGGGTGAATGGGCAGGGAAGAGGGGCCTCACCCCTATGACACAGTACTCACTGCAGGCTGCTGTCTTTCCACAAAGGTAGAAAATAAGTGTCTTCTTTTTTTTTTAATTAGGTATTTTCTTCATTTACATTTCAATTCCCCCATACCCTAACCGCCTCCCCTACCCACCCACTTCCACTTCTTGGCCCTGGCATTCCCCTGTACTGAGGCATATAAAGTTTGCTCAACCAATGGGCCTCTCTTTCCACTGATGGCCAACTAGGCCATCTTCTGATACATATGCAGCTAGAGACACTAGCTCCAGGGGGTACTGGTTAGTTCATATTTCTGTTTCACCTATAGGGTTGCAGATCCCTTTAGCTCCTTGGGTACTTTCTCTAGCTCCTCCATTGGGGGCCCTGTGATCCATCCAATAGCTGACTGTGAGCATCCACTTCTGTGTTTGCCAAGCCCTGGCATAGTCTCACAAGAGATAGCTATATCAGGGTCCTTTCAGCAAAATCTTGCCAGTGTATGCAATGGTGTCAGCGTTTGGAGGCTGATTATGGGATGGATCCCCAGATATGGCAGTCTCTAGATGGCCCATCCTTTCGTCTCAGCTCCAAACTTTGTCTCTGTAACTCCTTCCATGGGTGTTTTGTTCCCATTTCTAAGAAGACCAAAGTGTCCACACTTTGGTCTTCGTTCTTCTTGAGTTTCATGTGTTTCACAAATTGTATCTTATATATTGGGTATTCTAAGTTTCTGGGCTAATATCCACTTATCAGTGAGTACGTATCCTATGAGTTCTTTTGTGATTGGGTTGCCTCACTCAGGATGATGCCCTCCAGGTCCATCCATTTGCCTAGGAATTTTATAAATTCATTCCTTTTAATAACTGAGTAGTACTCCATTGTGTAAATGTACCACATTTTCTGTATCCACTCCTCTGTTGAGGGGCATCTGGGTTCTTTCCAGCTTCTGGCTATTATAAATAAGGCTGCTATGAACATAGTGGAGCATGTGTCCTTCTTACTGGTTGGAACATCTTCTGGATATATGCCCAGGAGAGGTATTGCTGGATCCTCTGGTAGTACTATGTCCAGTTTTCTGAGGAACCGCCAGACTGATTTCCAGAGTGGTTGTACAAGCTTGCAATCCCACCAACAATGAAGGAGTGTTCCTCTTTCTCCACATCCTCACCAGCATCTGCTGTCACCTGAATTTTTGAACTTAGCCATTCTGACTGGTGTGAGGTGGAATCTCAGGGTTGTTTTGATTTGCATTTCCCTGATGATTAAGGATGCTGAACATTTTTTCAGGTGCTTCTCAGCCATTCGGTATTCTTCAGGTGAGAATTCTTTGCTTAGCTCTGAGCCCCATTTTTAATGGGGTTATTTGATTTTCTGGAGTCCACCTTCTTGAGTTCTTTATATATATTGGATATTAGTCCCCTATCCGATTTGGGATAGGTAAAGATCCTTTCCCAATCTGTTGGTGGCCTTTTTGTCTTATTGACAGTGTCTTTTGCCTTACAGAAGCTTTGCAATTTTATGAGGTCCCACTTGTCGATTCTCGATCTTACAGCACAAGCCATTGCTGTTCTATTCAGGAATTTTTCCCCTGTGCCCATCTCTCCGAGGCTTTTCCACACTTTCTCCTCTATAAGTTTCATTGTCTCTGGTTTTATGTGGAGTTCCTTGATCCACTTAGATTTGACCTTAGTACAAGGAGATAGGAATGGATCAATTCACATTCTTCTTCATGATAACCGCCAGTTGTGCCAGCACCATTTGTCGAAATGCTGTATTTTTCCACTGGATGGTTTTAGCTCCCTTCTCGAAGATCAAGTGGCCATAGGTGTGTGGGTTCATTTCTGGGTCTTCAATTCTATTCCACTGGTCTACTTGTCTGTTGCTATACCAGTACCATGCAGTTTTTATCACAATTGCTCTGTAGTAAAGCTTTAGGTCAGGCATGGTGATTCAACCAGAGGTTCTTTTATCCTTGAGAAGAGTTTTTTCTATCCTAGGTTTTTGTTATTCCAGATGAATTTTCAGATTGCCCTTTCTAATTCATTGAAGAATTGAGTTGGAATTTTGATGGGGATTGCATTGAATCTGTAGATTGCTTTTGGCAAGATAGCCATTTTTACTATATTGATCCTGCCAATCCATGGGCATGGGAGATCTTCCCATCTTCTGAGATATTCTTTAATTTCTTTCTTCAGAGACTTGAAGTTCTTATCATACAGATCTTTCACTTCCTTAGTTAGAAAAACCACATGATCATCTCGTTAGATGCAGAGAAAGCATTTGACAAAATCTAACACCCATTCATGATAAAAGTCTTGGAAAGATCAGGAATTCAAGGTCCATACCTAAACATGATAAAAGCAATCTACAGCAAACCAGTAGCCAACATCAAAGTAAATGATGAGAAGCTGGAAACATTCCCACTAAAATCATGGACTAGACAAGGCTGCTCACTTTCTCCCTACCTATTCAACATTGTACTTCAAGTTCTAGCCAGAGCAATTCGACAACAAAAGGAGATCAAGGGGATACAAATTGGAAAGGAAGAAGTCAAAATATCACTTTTTGCAGATGATATGATAGTATATATAAGTGACCCTAAAAATTCTACTAGAGAACTCCTAAACCTGATAAACAGCTTCAGTGAAGTAGCTGGATATAAAGTTAACTCAAACAAGTCAATGGCCTTTCTCTACACAAAGGATAAACAGGCTGAGAAAGAAATTAGGGAAACAGCACCCTTCTCAATAGTCACAAATAATATAAAATACCTTGGTGTGACTCTAACTAAGGAAAATAAGCTTCTTACAGTACTCACTGTTAATGCCAGTGCAGTAAGGGCAGGAAGTCATCCCTCCCAGTTTGATGCAGAGCAGTTATATTTCAATCCTAAAGATTTATTTGGCAGCTCTTGGCTCTAGCTGTCTGTGTCCAATTTATCAATCTAAGGGAAACTGTTGACAATAAGTCTCCCTCTCCAGCCCTAGATGAAGACACCAAGCTGACTATGGGGACAGTTGAACTAGATTCCCCCAAGTAACCAATCTTCTGGCGATGTATGACCATCATACATCATACACCATCCCTAAGAAAGGGGCTCCCCAACAGGCATGAGGCAAAACCCAGGACACAGCCTGATCTGCAATTGGAGAACCTGCTCTCCCCTAGATTTTCTTCTGCCTCACCTCCCCTGAGACAGCTCAGACACCACTTCCCTCTACATGGAATCCAAGAGGGAAGCTCAGAGACAGAGCTCGACACACAGCCACGTTATGCCACTGCGCATGTGTGCTTGCTGCCACTGGAGAGTTCGTGAGTTTGAGGAAATAAATCAGGAGGATTTCAGGCCTTCTTCTCACCCCTGAAGGCTCTCTTTTCTTCAAAGAATCTTGTGAGGCCGTTCCACACAACTCCATCTCCACTGTACACTCCTTCTAGATATCTAACACACTACACTTCTATAGTCAACTATCCGTTGTCTCACTGTTTGCCATGTGGTTATGTGGTTAGGGTCTATGTTTGCTCAGTTGGTTAGCTGGCTATTGCTTGCTTACTTGTTTGTTTGCATTGGTGGTTTGGTTGGTTGACTGGCTGGTTAGTTGCTTCCTTATTCCGATGATAAGTTGGTTACTTGTGTGATTGATTAGTTACTCGTTTGGTTGGTTATTCAGCTGGTTATTTGTTTGTTGTGCTGGCTGGTTACTTATTTGTTTGTTTGTTTGTTTGTTTGGCTAGTTGGTTCCCTATTTGATTGGTTAGTTACTTGATTGGTTGGTTGGTTAGTTGGTTACTTGTTTGTTGAGTCAGTTTATTGGTTAGTTGGTTTTGTTATTGTCACTGTTGTTTTCCATAATACTTTGGAATGTAGTCTGTATTAAAATTTCTCAACTCAGAAACACACAGGTACATCAATAGAAACATAATGGGCTAAGAAAAAAAATTAATGACCAGGGCTGTGATTTGAGAGCCCTGATGTAGATTTCTATGAAACTCTTCTCTGAGGTTATTTTCTGCCTCTGATAATGGTGACACCTGGCAATGTGGTTTTGAGGTGGTAAATTCTTCAATTTTGAATACTGAAGAGCCTGTCATGATAGTTTGGCAGAACTGACACTTGTGGAAAGTGATTTTGTTGAGGTGGTTGTTGTTGTTTTTTAATAAGGATACAGGGTCTCCAGCCTAAGATTCTATCCTAATATCTACTGTTCTTGCTACTACTTATTTTCTCACGAGTATAATGATTTATTTGCTCAGGGAAGTCAACATGTTCCAGAGTAATTTCTTGTTTTCATTATTGGGGGGGAAAAACTTATGAAAGAATGCTAAGAATTTTAATCACTGGAAATGTACCATCCATCACCTTATTGTGCAACACAGTTCTTGACATTTACAAGAAATATGTTCAGACTTCCAATTGTATGAGGTAAGGTGGGAGGCTGAGCCCTCAGACTGGACATTTACGAGTTAAGTACTTACCACATGAACCTCAGAACACAGCAATCTAAATTACTTAAGCAATTTTCTGTTTGATCCTCACAGCAGTGCCTCTGCTGCTGTCCACAGAAAATGAAACAGGGAGAGCCTGCAACTGAGTCACAGGGCCAGGTTCATTAAATGATCATGAAACCCTGAAGCCATCACCTTTACCCTTGCTAATACTATCAATGGTAACTCCAATTACCTTACAATTAGCCTTTATAATCTTACATAATGTACACTTTGCAAATTTTGCAATTTGGCCTTTCCAGGGACCAAATATCTTCTTTGAGAGGAACTGCCATATGCACAATGATGATTAGAGGATTAAAAGCAGGAATCCAGGGTACTCTTATGTTGACATTTTGCATGTGTGCTTTGGAGGAAACCAGAGCTTGATTCATTGTATCTACCTTAAGTTACTGGGGGAGGGGGAGGGGTGGTGTGTGCATTCATGTGCATATATTTGTATAGTCAAGAAGTCTACATCAGGCATCTTCCTCAATTGCTCTCCACTTCATTTTGGGGACAAGATCTCTCACTGAACCAGGAACTCATCATTTGAACTAGGCCAGAGAGCCTCAGGGATCCTCCTGACTCTTTCTTAACCTTGCACTAGTATTACAGGGGCATACAGCACACCAGGCCTTTTATACATGTTCTAGGAATCCCTCAGGTTTTCATGCTTGTATACCAAGCACTCTGCTCACTGAGCAATCTCCCAAGCTCCTGTCTTCGTTTTTAATCAGGTTCCTTTAATCATATAAACCAGGTTGCGAGTTTTAACTATCTCATCATGAAAATTATCACGAGTATAGTTTATTGAGTATAAATGCTTCAAAAAAGATTTTCTTATTTCATAAGAGCAGATTTGTGTGTGTGTGTGTGTGAGAGAGAGAGAGAGAGAGAGAGAGAGAGAGAGAGAGAGAGAGAGAGAGAAAGAGATCTGGATCAACTGGGTTAGGTTATTGCAGCTCCAAGATTATTTTCTTCTATTACCAATACGATTAAATAAAACAATAGCCCTGCTTAAAAATATAAACTTATGTTTGTCCCTTGCCTTACAGTGAGATTTACATCTTGATGAAACCATCATGAGTTGAAAATAATGAATACATCCACCCAGTGAGCATCCTCAGAGCCTTGGGCTCATTTCCACCACTCAGCATTGTGGCAAAGTTCTGCGCTGAGGAGGAAGATTTGGTGAATTATAGTGAACTATAAATGTCAAATGTTACAGGACTTTGTGACAATCCAGGGAGTATCCAATAGCATGAAGTTTATCATTGGTCTTTGGTTACAACCAGAAACTGGAAAGGGAGTAGGAAACATGTGGTGGTTTTGTGTGTCTCTGTACATATTTACTTTCCAGATTAAAAAAAAACCCACAGTTCAAAGACATTAAGAGGCTTAATCAAGTTCAGCCCAACATTGAGAGGGACAGCCATTTCTAACCTGACATTTGGCAGTCTACCTTCTGTCCATAGTCCATTGTCAGATATGGAAGGCAATCTCAGCACCTCCATTGTTTGACTGACAAGTGGTTGAAATGCCTTTTGTCAACAGATGTCACTCAGTGAAAGGAAGGTGAAACAACCACAGCGTTTCAGGAGCTGGGAGTCTCTAATATGGACACCACAGAGTCACTGTCCAGTTAAGTATAGACACAGCCATCCTCTGATATGGAAACAAGAAGTTGCTGATATTCAAGCCACCCTCTGACTTGGAAAGACACAGCTGCTGACAATGAGCTGCCTTGCCAATCAGTCTGTCCCTTAATTTATTGTGAACCACCAAGTATGCTTCAGGAGCATCAGAAGGGCAGACATGTGCATGTGTTCCAGGGATAGCGCACCACAGGAATAAAGATTTTATGCTAATGTGCCTCCCTCCTATTCATTTTGGCATTATGCATTCAAAGGCTCGGTTGGGTTTGCTCTTCTCAATAAGAAAAGCCAAAGAAGGCTGGGAGGAGGAGGAAGAACATTCACATTCCAGGGATCACAGTGGCTCCATGGGCAAACAGCACATTTAGAACTCAGCTTAGGAACTCAGATCTTCCAAACTGTGGAGTCCACAAACAGCCCATTACTCTTCATTGCCAGCAACACCTCCCTTTAGTTCACACCTGTCTAACTACATTATATTTTTATGTAATTCCCAGTAACACCATCTTTTAATTTTATTTGAGGCAAGGTATCATATATCCTCTGCCAGCCTCAGACCCCATGTGTGGCTGAGGATGACCTTGACCTACTGATCTCTACCTCCCAAGTGCTGGGATTAAGCATGTTCAATTTTATATGGTGCTGAGGATGAAACCCATGGCTTGTCCACACTAGGCAAGTACTCTACCAACTGAACTATATTCCCAACGCCTAATAACACAATCTTATAATCTCTCAAGGTGGTAAAGGATTTGTTAAAGGATTATATTTTTCACTAACACTGTAGCATTTGATACTGGATTCTAACCTTGCTCTAATTAGATCCGTTAACTCACGAGTCCTGTGTTCATTATCATACTATAACAGAACATTCACTTCTCTTCTGTCTGCTCAATAAATATTTTCCATAAAATTTTCAATAAAAATTTTGCATCTGGTGATGCAAGTTCACTATGACGTCATCAGGGAGTCAGGGATATGTGATCAGAGCAAAGTCCAAGGCTTTTAAACGCCAATGGTAGGCCAGATAAGCATGTTACATGTGAAATGGTCCCGCGGGTTCATGTGCTTTAATCGTTGGTCCCCAGCTGCTGGTACTGTTCTGGAAGGTTCTAGATGGTTCTAGAAGGTGGTGCCTCATTGAAGGAAGTAAATGACTGGAGTTGAGGATTGATAGTTCACAGCTGGGTTTCTTTTTCTGTTCTCTGCTTCCTGACTGTGTGCAACCTGCCCTTGGTCGGTTCACACTGAGCTGTCATGCCTTCCTCTCCATGCCTTCCTTTCCTGATTTGTCAGCCGTTCAATCATAAAAAGATGGAAAGTAACTAATATGGCAGCAGAGTTCTCAGAGTACTGTGCCAGGTGGAGAGCACTTAAGTCTGCAGGTGGTGCCTTAGGGAGTTAGCTCTGATGAAGCAGAGAAGCCAGAGTAGGAGGTAAGCAGGGCCTAGCCAGCAGGTGTCTGTATGAACGTGGTGCATGCATTAAGAGCTTTGCTCAATATAAGCTCTGCCATTGCTCAGTACTCTTTTAGGAAAACACTTGTCAACAAACTTTCCAGTCACCCTAACTTGAGGAAGATTTTTTCATTCATCTGTCTCTACAATTACAAATGGCACTTTTGTTTTATCATCTAAAAATCAATAAGATGAGTTTGGGATTTTACTCTCAGCCTTTAGTGTAGACAGGAGCTGTTGAGAGCAGTGTCTCCTGCAGGCAGATGAGAATTGCCTATGATCCATTAACTCAATGAGCTGGGAGCATCTTAGTTACTTCAAGGCCATACTATATAAAATGAGCCTTAAGACTAGCAAGTGTCATCTTAGAGCATGTGCTTTCGAGAGCTGTTGTTAATAGCGCAGGTGGCTCCTATTCTCAGCATATTCATTCAAAAACAAAATGCCTCCTAAATCAAAACCTAGTCTATCTCTCTAAACAGGATTCACATTCCTACTTCTGGGTACATAGTGATAGAGCATGACAGTTTACTGAGCTTCCTAGGATGTGGCTAAAGAGCTCCCTTCACTTAGTCCTCTTCACTTGGAGCTTGTCAGACACCTTCTTGTATAGCCTCAAAGGAAAATGTTAATAAATTAAAAACAAAATGTAGAAAAGGTTTTGTGTTTTTTAATGGGCTGATACCTATAGGCAGCATGGTTGCTGGGAGTGGGGGAAGGGGATGTTTTCTTCAATAGTGAAGCCACTGGGAGGTTCTCATGCTCCTGGAAGCAACTCTAGTGAAACTTACCTTGTCATAAAAACAGAAAAGTGGAAGCGGGCAGCCAGGAAGAGGAGCAGAACTGGTGGGAGAGGAAAAAGAAGGCAATGCAGGTGAATATGACCAAAACATCTGACATATATATATATGAAAGTATCATAATGGAGCTCATTATGTATAATTAATGTGTGCTAATAAAAATCCAAAAAAAAAAAAACTCCAACCAAAACAAACAAACAAACAAACAAAAAGCCAGGTGGTGGTGGCACTCACCTTTAATCCAAGCACTTGGGAGGCAGAGGCAGGCGGATTTCTGAGTTCCAGGCCAGTCTGGTCTACAGAGTGAGTTCCAGGACAGCCAGGGCTACACAGAGAAACCCTGTCTCGGAAACAAAACAAAACAAAACAAAAAAACTCCAGAGATGGTTCTATATGTGTAATTTTCTAAATTCAAACATTTGAACACCAAATTTTCACTCTCAAATGGCATGGGAAATGCTTCGGTCAAAAACACTACCTCCATCCAGGTGTGGTGGTGCACATCTTTGATCCTGGCACTCAGGAGGCACATTTGAGTAAATTTCTATCAGTAGGAGTGTGTTACATAGTGAAACTGTCTCAAAACAAAACAAAACAAAAAAAAACATCAAAGAAAGCATTGATGCTATCTTTTACAAGAACACAGGTCATTGGAAACTATAATTTATATGAACATCACAATTCCAGGAAAGATTCTTATAAAAATCTAACATTAATCACTAAGTGAGAAGTTTTTCTTCTAGAAAATGCCTTTAAAAATGTTAAGAACTTTAGATGGGTGTGGTCTAGTGGAAAGGGTACAGTTGTTAACCCCAGCAGTCCCAGCATCCAGTCATCACAGTGCAAAGACATTATGCCTAATACAAGGACCTAAATCTATAGGATCTGGAAGACTAACCTAAGTCTCTGAATCAAAAGGGACCACAGTCAGCTGACTAGAGGAGATACCCAGGCTCCTCCCCACAAATGTTTTTAAACAGATTATTCCATACTCTTCCTGCTGTGAGTCAAAGCAAGATGGTTTGACCCATCTGAGTAGAGTCTCTGGTAAGTCTACAGCTCCTGACAATAAGAACATGAGAAGATACAACAGTGAAAGTCTCAGAAGATTGCTCAGTGGCTAAAGAGTTCATCGGACAAGCACAAGGACCTGGATTCTTTTTTTTTTTTATTAGGTATTTTCCTCGTTTACATTTTCAATGCTATCCCAAAGGTCCCCCATACCCACCCCCCCAATCCCCTACCCACCCACCCACCCTTTTTGGCCCTGGTGTTCCCCTGTACTGGGGCATATAAAGTTTGCAAGTCCAATGGGCCTCTCTTTGCAGTGATGGCCGACTAGGCCATCTTTTGATACATATGCAGCTAGAGACAAGAGCTCCGGGGTACTGGTTAGTTCATATTGTTGTTCCACCTATAGGGTTGCAGTTCCCTTTAGCTCCTTGGGTAATTTCTCTAGCTCCTCCATTGGGGGCCGTGTGACCCATCCAATAGCTGACTGTGATCATCCACTTCTGTGTTTGCTAGGCCCCGGCATAGTCTCACAAGAGAGAGCTATATCTGGATCCTTTCAGCAAAATCTTGCTAGTGTATGCAATGGTGTCAGCATTTGGAAGCTGATTATGGGATGGATCCCTGCATATGGCAATCACTAGATAGGACCTGGATTCTATACTCAGCACCCACGTAAAACACTGGATGCGGTGGTACACAATTGCAATTTCAATTAAGGAGATGAAACAGGTAAGTCTCTAGGTTCAATGGTCAGTCAGCCTGAATCCTTGAACTTCAGGTTCAGTAAACAACTCTTTCAGAAAGTAAGGTGGAGAGCAATAAAGACACCTGATGTTGATCTCTGGGCTCCACACATAAGTGTGTGCACAAGTGCAAACACACACACACACACACAAAAGAGAAATAAATGATAAAAAAAAAATATGCCTTTGCAAACCTATGTTGGAATACAAATATCCACCAGCAAGTTAAATAAAAAGTGTTCTGTGTGCCTGCTCTCCTGAGCTCAGGGAGTCCCTACTGTGTTTTCACCATCTTTTACAAGAACCCTGCATGGCAGATCATTTTGAAACTATAGACCAATTTTCTGGATAGAGCTAAAATCCACCTCTGAATGAGGTCAGTCAGTGGCATTTCCTTCAGGGTCCCAAGAACACAGGGCTTGAGTCGTGAGGCTCATAGGCTTGCTGCAGTTGGACCTTTATAAGGGTGGTGCTGTCTTTACTCTCTTTAGCCAACCATGTGGTTTGGCTACTGCTTGTCACAAGAAAGAAGATCCTTAGAGAAGCCCACACTGAAGAGCCAACCTCCATCACAGATTTGACAATTCCACTGTAAGAGCTTATCCAATGACTAATGTCACATGTCAGGTTGGCTAGGCTAAGGAGTCCAAAGGTTTTGTCAATATCTGTCTAGATGTTGATGTGAAGTCATCATTTCTGAACATAAATTATACTCATTAGACTTTAAATAAAGGAGGCTACCCTCATCCAATTAGCTGATGAACTTTCCAGGGAGGAGCAGGTTTCCTTAGGAAGTGGTAATTCTACCAAGACTACATATAACAGAAAAATCTTTCTGTTCTCAGTTTCCAGTCTGCTCTACAGACTTCAAATTTTCTGGCTCTACAATGATATGAACCAGTTCCTTTCAGCCTCTTTTTTTCTCCCTATCATATATTTATCTGCCTTCCATTCCCATGGGCTTTGCCTCCATGAATTTGTCTAAATTCATAGGTCAAGAATATTTGAAAAAGATTGCATTTGTATTAAACACATATTGACTCCCTTCTTGTGATTCTTCCTTAAACAATAATTTATAACAACTATACAAAACCTAAACATTGTCATAGCTATTGGAAGTGATCAAAAAATGAGTCAGAGTATACAGGAGTATGGATATTCTTTATGCATGAATACAAAAATGAGTGGCTTTATATAAGAGACTACAGCATCTGTGGATTTTAGTATTCAGGAGAGGTTTTGAAACTAATCACTTAGAAAGGGAGAGGAAAATTTGCATAGTACATAGGCGATGCCACAAGATACCAAGGGTCAACCCCTCCTGCACACACCACCCCACAGGCACAGAAGAGCTGGGTGGTGCTTACTTTCTGGGAAGAGGCCTTTGTGCTACAGGGTACTGAGTGAGCCAGTCTAGGTGATGCACTCCTTCCAGGTCACAGAATCTCCTGAGTAGCCTCAGAGACATCTCTTGTTTCATTAGGCATACCCAGAAAGAGGTACACTCTCCTAAGCAAAGCCCTTTGGTGTGGATCTCACCACAGCTCTGCTGCTGCTGTCCAAAGCCTCGTGATCAGGAACCAGAATGAGGGCTGACAGCCTCGCTGTCAGTCTACAGCGGCTCTCGGGAGAATGTTTTTATGGAACTGTAAAATAAATGGTTCTAAAGAAATCTTAAGACAGATTTTGAATTCTGTGTAGTTGTTTACAAGGTCCTAGCATGCAGGAACATTTAGAATATTGCATTAATATTCACAAATTCATCTGCCATCTTAAAAGTCTGGGACAGCCAGGCCAGGCAGGGCTGCATAACAAGATCCTGTCTGTCTTTAAAAAAAAAAAAGTCATATAATATACCAATCCTAAAAGGATCTCCTTTTAAAACTAGGTTAGGTGACAAAATATATTTTAGAACTACTTCCCCTGTTTCCACTAGTAACTCCCAAAGCATAGCATGTGAGCATGCCCTGTCAGCCCTTTGCTGCAGTAACTCATGGAACATGGTTAACTAGGTAGCTCTGAAGAGCATCTGATAACAGAGACATGTTTTGAGAAACTTCCTTTAACAGTTTATAATGCTAGAAAATACTTAGAAAATGTCGACACATACTGTTCCAGAGAGATTGAGGCTAAGATTCTCCCTAGTAAGTGACCCGGTTCTAGAAGTCATCAGGCCAACAAAACCTCTCAACAATGCCTCGGATGTTTTGCTCTCAAAGATGAAGAGAACAGCACCCACTTCTCCTGTGGGAACCACTGTTTACCTGGTGACCATTATTAGCATATCCATCTAACTGACTTCCCCACAGGGATAAGTGCCCTGAGCAAGCCTTTCTCAAACATTCATTTTCTGTAAGTACTATCTTTCTTCACCAGACTTGAAATCATCCACCTTTCCCTTCCCTTTAAAAACATTTCAATTAATTAATTAATTAATTAAATCCAGGATATTTGGTCAATGATCTATCAACTGAACTACAGCTCAACCACATTTTGAATCCTTCATTTTGAGACAAGGTCTAAGGGGGTGGTAACAGTTAATCGTGCTTGTCAACCTGGTTGGATCTGGAGTCAACTAGGAGATGGCACATCTATGAGGAATTTTCTTGAAGTTGGAAGAACCATCCTAAATGTGGTGGGACATTCTGGTGACAGCCAGAGACAGGAGATCTAAAGGAAAGTCCTTGGTTTTACCTTTTTTTTTTTTTTTTTTGTCTCTCTGGCAAGTTCATCTACCCTGTTGCTGCTGCTCTTGCCACTGCGGCTGTATTCCTTTGCTGATATCAGAGCCCAGATCCTCCCCAACTTCTAGCATGGATTGAAGACCAGCAACTCCCCAGGAATCCTCCAGACCTTCCACACTAGTGAAACATCCAGCCTTTTGAGCTGAGCAGCTACTGGATTCTTGGCCTCTTGAGTGTGAAGACAGCCCTTGTTGGGTTACAGATGTAAGCCAATCTAATAAGACCATTTTTAATATACCAATATTCCACCTCTTGAAGACTCAGCAAATACAGTTGCCCAGGCTAGCCTTGAACTCATTCGGTAGCTGGAACTGTCCTTGAACATTCAATTCTCCTCTCTCAGCCTCTCAGATAGCTGAGATTACAAGCCTATGAAATATATACAGTTTATCTTAGCAATTTAAAAATATGTAGCATATTATTATTAACTGTGGTCACTACACAATGTAACAGATCACAAAAGACGTATTTATTTAGACCTCAGCAAAATTAAAGCTTTGCAGTGTTTTATTGACATTTTCCCTTTCCATACCCACCCCTACACTCCTTTTTCTAAGTTTGCTTCTAAGATAAACCTCTTTACATTCCACATATAAGATCATAGAATATTTGCCTTTCTGAGTTAGATATATACATTAAATATGCCCCCCTGGAAACAGGATATGGTCAGAACCTTGGTGCTAGCCACTAATGTATGATCCTGCTGTGGAAACTGGATTCAAAAGTTGGGAAGCAAAGCAATATCTCACAGATTCAAAACCAGTCTTGAAAGTCTTTTACAAAGTCTGTGTGTTAGAAAGATGTCTGCTGTCTCTAAAGACGTTCAAAAGAGATAGCTTGCCAAACAGCTCTGGGACAGATGGCTTATACCATATCAAGCAGTTGGCATTCTTCTGAGAGACCATGCTGCATGCAAAATGCGTGTCTTTAAACAGACTCTTACCCGCTGCACTGAGATGTTTACACCACAAGGTCTCTCCAGGACAGAAACTAAGAGAAAGCCAAGTTCACTCCTCAAGCCTCCTGCCCTCCCCTGTGTTGTTGTTCACAGAGGGCACTAGCAAGGATTGTAGCAGTATTGCTGACTTTGTTATTACCTGCCTGCTTTTTATTTTTTACTTAAAAAAAATCTATTACAAGTTTATGTAGGAAAGATTCTATACTCTGGAACTTCGTTCCTATTTTGCTGGAAGACTGGACAGATGTTGGGAGATAAGAACTGAGACTGAAGAAATGGCTGGTGTCAGATTGGGAAGGATCCTGATGTCACTAATGAATATGGACTTTAAGGAAACAACAGAGTGACCAAGACAGTCTTGGGGAGAATGGCATGCTATGTCATAGCACTGAGAGGTGGATGAAACAGAAGGAGACAGGCAGCTCCTCACGACAGCTCCTGGGACTTACTTTGTCTACACTTGTCATATGCAGTAGACTATTTTGTCTTTGCTTCATCGTGTTTGAGTTTTCCTTTGCAGAAGCATCACCTTGCTCCCATCTGTCACCACCATACTTCATTCCATCCATTCCAGGAAATCTGTTCTGATTGACTTAAATTCTTTGCCTCATTTATAGTTGGTTCGTTTCCATTCTCCAAGTGAGGATCAGGGAATGATACACACAGGCGTGGATATTTTTTTACCATCTGCTGTCAGTCAGACAGATATGGCCTCTGCCCTTGAAAGACAGAGAATGTGGGAATGTTGATAATGGACAGAACTGTCACCTATCTGTTGTTATGTGTACCCAACTCTCAGCAATGCTTTTACCAGTGATAAAGGATCATTCCTTCTTCCAACCAGACAGCCCAATACCACATTCCCTTCCAGGTTCTCTGAGATACAGCAGCAAGCATAGCACAGAAATCTCCTTGATGACTGTCTATTGGTAGAAAGGAGATTTTCAGGGAGCCAAATAATAAGCAGTAAATGCAGTAAGTACATTTTGCTTGTGTTAGAAAGTAGTAAGTGTTATAAAAAGTAGAGCTAGAATGGATTACAATTAAACATGATGATCAGTCTGATCACCACCATTGGCAATAAGGAAAATTAAGATAACACTAAGACAACTCTTCATATACACAGTGTTGGTTAAAGTTTTTTTAAATGACCCATAAAAGCAAATATTGGCTAAGATTCAGAGAAAACTCCTAAATGCTATGGAAATGTAAAAACGAATCAGCCATTTTATAAAGTTGTTCCTTACAAGAAATGGCGTGAATGGAGATTGAAAGAGTAAGTTCATTTTAAGGAAAGAGCCAGTAGGGTTTTGTGACGGGTTAAATAAGTGTGACAAGAGTCTAGGGAAAACTAAAATTTGGGGTCTGAAGCTATAACTGTAGGTCTGGGTTACTAGATGGAAACTCGAGGAGGCAAAGAGTAGGGGTCAATTTTCTTCTGTACATGCAATATTTGAGGGTTCCAATAGAAAATGCAATTGGACAGTCAGCTGTGAGAAGTCCAGCTAAATGTTTAGGTAAACACCATTCAGGTAACATTTAAAGCCATAACACCACACGAGCTGACAGTCCATGGACATGCTCTAAGGCACTGCACTATTTAGAAAAATAAAAATTAAAAAAAAAGGATATTTCTGGTGACAGACATTCAGTGAGGCAAAGAATTACCCAAGTCAGGAGTCACAATGACAAGGAAGAGTCACAATGACAAGGAAGGAGAAATTAGTGGACTGAATCAAATGTGCTGAAGAGCAAGATGAGGCTGAGACTTGATCCCTGGATTTGAAAAGAAGACAGCCAGTCATATCATTTAAGCTACTTTCATAGAGATGTCCTAAGAATATTCAAGAAAAAGAAGTGAGGAGTTTCAGGCACTGTGTAGTTTCATTCACAGCGAGTCGCTATGCAAAGCTTTCCTTTAAAACTAGACCTAACATGGTAGTTTAAGGGAGATATGAGGTTAAGGGAAGGTTTTTACCAGTGCAAAACATCACAGCATATTTTGCAATGATTCATTTAAATGCACATGCAGAGGTGACATATGACTTTGACATAAGTGAGGGACAGTGAACTATGCAGGATAAAAAGTCAGGTAGGTGGAAGGCATGATACTGAGAATATGAGCACTTTTTTTCTAATTCTTTTTTTTTCTTTTAAAAAAACAAAGCAAAATCATTAGCTAAGAGTTAACATGTGTTGGAGATTATGACAGAGAAGGTAGAATGTGTCTGTTTGTGCAAGATGTATATGTCCATCCATGTGTATTGAAAGAGAGATATTCAACAATCTTTGGTTGCCAGAAAAAAAAAATGTCTGCTCTTTTCATGAAGAAATTGATGGGAGGACATAATACAGGTGAGTGTGGATGAGTGGATGGATGGGATGGATGAGATGGATGGGTGGGTGGGTGGGTGGATGGATGGGATGGATGGGTGGGTGGGTGGGTGGGTAGATGGATGGGATGGATGGGTGGGTGGGTGGATGGATGGGTGAGGGAATGGCAGGTGGATAGATGGACTGATGGAAGGCTAGATAGGTAGATGAGTAGACTGGATGGGTTAGACAGATGAGTGAGTGATTGTATTGGAACAGATGATCACTTTTATCTTTAGAGGAAACAATGCATTCAAATAACTTTTCCACAGATTCATGCCATGAGCAAAGGACATATCAAGGTTTGGGCCATTGTTTGAAAGCTCAGGTCTTGCCTCCCACTACCACTTAAGGTTCTCTATTTACAAGTACACCTCATAATCGTAAAATGCATAATAAAAAAACCCCAAACTGCAAGAGAATCTGTGAGAATGTAATGAAAACCCAATGCCAAATAAGTTACTCATAAATAAAATTCAATGAAGTTTCTTCTTGGTGCACGGGGAACACACATTAGGAATCATAGGAACAAGCAGACTATAAAAAATAGACCCAATGACTTTAATTCTCCCAATCAAAATCAGGCTGGCTCTTTGCCTGATTTATGTCACCATTTATTGCAAACCAGCACGCCTAGTCCAGCCTAAATCTGCAGATTCTAGTGTGTGTGCAGAGGCTATCCTCCTGGGACACGAGCATTAACTATTCATAAGAGGAAATGGAAGCATCAGCCTTTGGAGCTATAATTCCCTTTATCCCTATTATACACATATTCCAATGGGGCGATTACTCTAATCACAATGGTCAATAGCAAATTAGCTCATTTTAAAATGTATTGCTAACAAAGGATTCAATCCAACGCTAATTCCTAAATTACTGTATAGCTAATGTAACTTAGACTCAGATTCAGCCTTATAGCAGGTAAAAGGGATCACTGTGGTGGTGGTGGAGGGGCACAGATGAACCCACTATAAACACAAGCTCTCTCCAGGCTCTCCTCAGGGACTACCATCCTGCCATGTGCTGTGTAAGCTTTTTGTCCAAAATGGGATGCTGAACTCGAATGCCTAAACTTCATACTGTGCATAAATGGCTGCCACTCAATCTGAAATCATCTCTAACCCAAAGTTCTACTAAATCATGAATAGCATCTTGTGAGTTTCAACTATCTTTTACGTCTCTTACCCATGCTCACTCTCGTATTTGTTTGGAGGGGACAACCTAACATTAAATTCCTAAATACAGACAAATGAGAATTCTGACCTGAGCTTTGCAGTACTCTCTTGCATCCCATGCTTCTGCTTAGTTACTCTCTACCCAACGTTGCTTCCTGTTCTTTGAATATGTCAGCCAGGTTCCTTCTTGGGATGTGGAACCTTCCTTCCTGTGTTTAGAATCTTCTTCCCAGAAATAGCCTCATTGTCTATTCACTCCCTGCCTTCTGGACTTGGAACAAGTGTCTTCTTACTTGACAGCCCTGATTTAATATCTACTCAACACTTTTCTTATCAGCACCTAATTCTGATGTATACATTGAGTTTGCTCAAGAATAATTCTCTACTGATAGCCAAGTCTTTGAGGCTGGAGTCTTTGTTCTGCTCACAACTGTAACCTAACACTAGATGAGTATTCAATCTGTATTGAGCAACCAACAAACACCTAGAAAGTAAAGGAAGGTGGAGTTGAGAGGCTACTCTGAACTCCAGTGGAATTAATGAAGGAAACATTTGGCCTGGTCCTTGGGATTCTGTACATGGACTCTCTTACCCAAAACACTCATCTGGCAACAGACTTCCCCTGTCCTTAAAGTAGGAACGAGTGACACAGCATGAATTTAACCTGACTCTGACATCACAGGCACATTACTGAAAGCATTTCCAGCTCCAAGGTTGATACTGACTTCTACCTCTCACTTTCACAGCACAGAACATTAGCCAAGCCTGTATCCTGTAAGTTTACACTGTTGAACAGTGTACAGAGTCCTGAAAGTCACTGTCTTAGGGAAAAATCATCACTTTGAAAAATAGGGATCTTAGAAATAAGAACAAATGGGCTGGGAAATAACGGGACAGGTAATTGACCAGCAGAGAACCTGATTCCCGTCTCATTTCCAGGGTATGAACAGACCCTGAAAGAAAGGCTGGGCCACAAACACATGTGATAAAGGCCTAATCTCTGCCACCACCCTCCAAAAGGTCAAGATGTAGCGTGCACATTACCTCCAGGCATTAATGAATGTTCACAGAGGTGTTTGCGAATGAAGAAAACCACCACAAAAGGCTGGGTCCCACCATCTTAATCCCTACAGGTTTGTTTGTTTGTTTGTTTGTTTTTTCCTTTTCTTGACGTGTTTGAGAATGTGTGCATCAAAAGAAAATCATTTTGCCCTCCAGTGGGAAAATCCATCACCCTTCAGGTGGAATTTCCATTAAATTCTCAGGTGAACAAAAGCTCTTAGGCCAGGATTAGCCTTTCTGTGAGATTCCCAACATCATGAGGGACCACATTTAACACACATGAATGAAGTGTGCGTAACTGGAGTTACCAGGCAAAAAAGAAGCCACATCTAAGTAGAAGATGCTACAAACATAATTGATTAGAACTGTGGAGAGTTGGAATGTTACAGATCCAGAGACAAATTATTTGGAGCTATTTATATTTGAAGCAACTTGAATACCTGGAACTTGCCTCAAAATAATCCTGTGTAGCAGAAGAGAAAACATGAAAATTATGAATTCAGTCTTAGTGTTTGAAACATAGAGGCTACTAAGCTGTTCTTTGCTCTTTTGTGGGTGATTAAATTATCCATTATAAAATATTTTCAATAGAAAAAAACTGCATTGAGGAGAAGGGGAAGTAAAAAAGCAAATGCATAAGGAAGAGTCAGGACCACTGCACCCACACTAGCTTCTCTTTAACCTGTGTGTGCTGTACTTAGAAGTGAAGATGGCACTGCCACTCGGTGGCACACTGGAAGTCAACTCTACCAACAAACTCTTTCAATATTAGAAACCACTAAATTTGAAAACTTGGATTAAGCAGGGGGGAAAACTGGGATGGTTTTGTGTCAGTTTGATTGGAAAAGGTATGCCCACATACCTGGATAAGCATTATTTTCTAGGGGCTTTCTGTGGGGCATTCTGATAGACATGAGCTGTGACGTTGATCTTCATTGTTCACATGACTAGATATGGGATCACTTAGAAGACCCAACTTTGGGTATACATGAGGATTTTTCTCTGAGAAGATTAACTGATAAAGAAGACCCATCCTAAACGTGGATGATACCACCACACAGGCTGGGGGCCATATTGAATAAAAGAGAAGAAATAAGAAAGCCAGATGGATGTAAGTATCTTTTCTGCTTCCTGAAAGAACATAGTATGGTTTGGATGTGAAATGTCCCCTATAGATTCATATGTTTCATCATTTGGTCCCTAGCTGGTGGCACTACTTTGGAAGGTTCTGGAACCTTTAAGGGGCGGAGCCTTACTGGAAGAAGTGGGTCACTAAGGGCTGTCCTTGAGGTTTTATAGTCAAGCTTCACTTCCTGTTATCCCCTAGCTTCCTGACTGTGGTTGCAACGTGAGGAGCCACCCACACTCCTGCTGCCTTCACTTCCTCATTGTGATGGACTGTACCCTCAAACCATGAACCAAAATAACCCCTTCCTCCTGAAGTTGCTCTTGTCAGATACCTGGTCACAACAGTAAAAACAGTCACTAGTGTGTTACATCTGAGTCAGTAAGCTAAGTGGAACATGAGCTACCTGACCAGTGCGAGTGGGCACCATCAACCCACAGAGAGCCTGGACAGAACAAAAGAGCAGAGGGAGGAAAAGGCACTCTCCTTCTCAGAGTCAGGACACGAGTCACATCTTCTACTGCCTCTGCACATCCTTACTTCTGGTTTACTGAGGGCTTTGAACTCTAGAGCTTACAGCAGCCCCGTGTTACAGCCCTGAATTACAGCCCTGGAGTTCCTGTTCTCTAACTTACAGGCAGCATATTGGAGGACTTCTCAGCCTCCTGAATTAAGGGAGGAAATTCCCACAATAAATCTCTTCTCTCTCCTTCCCTCCTCTTTATCTTTTCCTCACTCTTTTCTCTCTCCTCATACATGATGCTGCACACACATATATTTATACACATGCATTTATATATGCACACACACACACACACTTCCTGCTGGTTCTTTTGGCTCTGAAGGGTTCTGCTGAACGCAGAAGACAATTGGAATCACTCCAGAAGCTCATTGCATGCTTGGATCTATCTGAGCTGTAATCAGCAACTCAAGTATTTTGTTTTAACCATTGACGATGAATTACTTTCAAACTAATCATCTTGCTTATTTCTGCTAAAATTTTAGAAATGAGGTGATCAGCTTAAATTTTCTGCCCGGCTAGCATTTGTTCTCTCTCTCTCTCTCTCTCTCTCTCTCTCTCTCTCTCTCTCTCTCTCAAAAAAGCAATTATCTGGTATAAATCTTGCTCATGGGAGGAAAGTCATTAAAATATCTTGTCCACAGAACAGACTATACAGCAAAAACAAGCCATAAGTTAAGCTTAAGGATTTTAGTCATGCGTTTCCACTGAGTAGCCAAAGAAAAGCAGAGAGACTTGTAACAAAGACTCATGAAAGAGAAAGGAAAAATGAGGGTACAGAGCAGTCAGCATTCATCAACTGGCACTTAGTCAAAGTGTCTGGCCCTTTAAATTTGAGTCATTTTTTAATCAAGAAATTAAAATTTCTTTAAATTCCAGAATGCATTAAGTTTAAATAGGGAACTAGAGCTCTGTAGCTTTGCCTCTGAGAACACTTCGGTGAAGAAATAAGAGGAGCCTAAAATACTTCCTTGTCTTAAGAACGTGTCCCTGATGAGGGTCCTGAGCACAAAACACAAAGAGAACATGGGCAGCAGCTGCTGAACACACGAGAGCAATGCTGATACTAATCAAAGGCTCTCCCTGACTCGTCGACATTCCGAAGATCTGATGCAGTAAACAGTCTTACATTTAGAAGTCGTAATGGTATTAAAAAACTCTTTGATTTTATAAAGATGTGGTAAATCAATGTTTCTTAGGATGCCTCTTTGTTGGGAAAAGCATTTTGTGTTTTGTCAAGAATCCAGACTCAATATAGGATTGCTGTCAGACCAGCATATCAGGCTGGGGAGATGACTCAGGTAAAATGCTTGCTTTGCAAGTACAAAGACCTAAGACTTATCCCCAGAGCCTCATTGAGAGAGAGAGAGAGAGAGAGAGAGAGAGAGAGAGGGAGAGAGAGAGAGAGAGAGAGAGAGAGAGAGCGCCAGTCTGGAGCCTAGAAAGATGGCTCATCAGTTAGCAGCACTGGCTGCTTTCCCAAAGGACCTGATTTTTATTCCCAGAACCCACAAGGCAGCACACAACTGTCTGTAACTCTAGTTCCACAGAACCTAATGACCTCTTTTGCCCTCTGCAGGCATGTGGTGCACAGACACGCATGCTGGCAAAACATCCATGCAAGTAAAATAAATTTTAAAAAAATATTTTTTTAAAAGCCAGGCATGGTGGTGCTTGTTTTTAATTGAGGCAATGGGAGGGCAGAGATAGATACAACATCTGAGACCACTAGACAGATGGCTTCTAAGTAATAATACCTGCGATCCTCCTCTGTCCTCACATGTATCTGAACATACATGAACACATATGTACATGTGTGTACGCACATACCCCAGTATGCATTGTCTCACCCATCCCCCACAGCTTATGCTCTAGTCACCAGCTGTGAACATCAGACACACCTATCTAGGCTGCACACACTTCAGCTCCTACCACTTTAGACTTAGCATAGATACTTCAAAGAGCCTCCAGATTTTCCCTAGCCTGGGCTACAACAGATCGATGAGAGTGTTACCTTATAAATAAACTCAACATGGAGGTACCATCAGTTCTTCTCTTCATAAACAATATCCAGTATTGAAGAAGATTCTGCCCCCAAGGCTTGGACTCAGCAGGGACACACACACACACACACACACACACACACACACACACACACACACAGAGAGAGAGAGAGAGTGGGGGCTCTGGATGCACAGAGAGAGAGAGAGAGAGAGACTATGAAGGCATATATGCATGCACACACACACAGAGTAAGACTATGAATGCACACACACATAAGCACACAGCATGGTTGTATGGCTTACATGCCATCAAATGTCAGTAGAATTCAGGAAATGGGGGGTAATGAAGGCTACACCAGTCACCACAGGACACCTACCAGTAAGAAGGAGGGACTGGGAAAGATTGGAAGGAGGAGAGGTCCCAACCTGGCAGGGGCCACTGAATTAAAACTATTATAAAAAATAATAATTTTGAAGACAAAAAAACTACAGCTGATGCTGTGTACCAGAGAAAAGAATTGGGAAACACGTTTGGAGCACTGGCCATTTATAGCAAGCCATTGAGAGCCTTAAATCCCAAGTGGTATAATAAAACTTGTTTCCACGGTTTTCTCTGATTTCAGACAGAAGAGAGGCCTCGAAAAAATAGTCAGTGAGCTATGAATCCTGATGTGGTGAAAATAATTATGGTTGTCTGGTGCCGGAAGAGACACTGGCAACCCGAAGAAAGGAAACAGAGGAAAATGATCCCAAAAGGCAAGACAAAAACCAGTGTTCTGAACTAACAGACAAGGAAAGCACTTGTCAGAAACAACCCTGCCCCTCACTTAGGGGAGACATGGACAGAACAGAGTTCATGGGAAGGAAATCCAACTTGCTTATTGACCAGCTGAGTTTGGGGTAGTATAGAAGGAAGCTTCTCCAGACTGTAGGTGGATGGGTGACCCCAGCATGATGCCCAATGCTCCGACTTCCTGTTAAGTTAGAGAAGTATCTTTCCTGACCATTTTGGGTGTTTGGGTCACATTCTAGTTAGGTATCTCCTCTGGAGTTTAAGCTCTGGCAGACATGGAACAAGCCACCTCCTTTCTTCAAACAAGAGGATTCAGTCTCACTTTTGATCCTCTGGGGGTTTGTATGAGTCTCACTCTGGTGTCCTTGTGCCAGCTAGCATGACCTCTACCCATGCACCCATGTGGCACACAGACACCATCATACATAGTGAAGTGACGAATGGCCACCACTTTTGTTTAATTCTACTTTCAGAAGAAAATAATCCAACATGAAGTAGCATTTTACATTCATGGGGACATTTGGCTTCAACAAACTGATACCCCAAGGCTTCCACTAGGAAATAGTGTTGCTCCGATTCAGACTTCTAGTAACTTCCTAAAGGTCAAATGACGATGCAAGCTATAGTAAGGATCTGCCAACAATCACTGATCTAATTCATGTGAAGTCACAGAAGATGCTAGCAACAGTTCGGCAGGCATCAAGGCCATGAGTTCAGATCCTGGTGTTCAGAAAGCACTGGAAGCAATAATAAATTCTTGTTAAGGAAAGTGGCACAAACCCATAGTTGAGCTCACTGAAGTCTGCTTGAATTCATAAATAGCAAACCAATTAATAGAACAGAGAATTTGCTTGTATGTAATTTGTCCCCCAAGAGAGCATCAGAAAAGTCTTAGGAACAGAATAGGATGTACCATCAAGAGATGGACCCGTGGGCATTTTAGGGTCTCCTCTCAACAGGCGCTCTAGAGCACATTGCTCCAGTGCCTAGAAAGTCTAAGGTCTCTGACACAGGAGGCAATGGAGAGTTATTCAGTCCAGTTTAAGCAAAGATTAGATTGGTTTGAGAATAAAGAAATCTCACAGACAAAAAGGGCATGAAATAGTGGTTAAGACAAGGCATCTTAGGAATGAGACTGAATGACCACCAGCCACTGGCAATGAAGACAACCTCACCCTGGGCCACAGGCCTCGCTTCCATCCTCCTGCTTCACCTCGTTTCTGCTCCCTTGTTGAAACTGAGGCTGGAGCACTGTCTTTCCTGTGCTCTGTCTTACACGTTGGTCACTTCACAGTCAGTTGCCTGTCTTTAGGTCTTCATCCCCAAGAGCAGCACCTGGCTAACCTCATCTTCCGGAATCGAATCCTACAGGCCAATGACGCCAACTCCTCCCATCCTTCATGTTTGGTGTGGGCGTCACTTCATCATATAAGCCTCCTTTGTCCAGCTTCCTCCCCAAGCCAGGCTGCAGTCCCACAGCACCAAGGCTTTAGCATATTGCCCTGAGCCTGCCCAAGAACATTCTCTCACTAAAACAGGGAGCTCTCAGAGGCAGGAACCATGTCTCCATAATCATTTCCCTACACCCAGATCTTTAAATAAATGAACTTGAATCCAAACCTTATATTATATAACCAGCCTTATATTAAACACCTAAACTGTGGAAATGTTTCACACCTGTGATCCTTGCTTGTTTTAAGAACATCCACCTTTCTGTGCTTGCACTTGCCCATCCTCCCAGAACTTAGCTGGGGATAGTCTTGGGTAATAAAGATCAGCTAGCAAGAATGCAGTCCCCTCTGAGAGCCACAGAAATTCAAATGCATAAATAAAGTTACACCAGATTCTTATTTCACACTGAATATTAATATGGCTTAGAGGAGATTTTTCTTACTCTGGATAAATATACAGTAAATTTTAAACGTCATTTTGACTCTGAGTTTTCTGATACAGTGTCAGTGGTTAGTATCTTAGAATCAGATATAGATTCCTAAGATAGAACAGTAAATTTCTAGACATCCAAGCAATGAGGAAACACAGTGAGCACTTGTAAATATCACTCTTGGTTCATTTTTATGTGTAGTCAAGCTTGGTACTGTACCTAGACTTTAAACCAACATTGTTCCTTTCTCTAACCTTTCTCCAAGTTTTTATACAGGATGGCACATTGGTTACACTCCGCTCTAGGCACAGACTTCAAAACATGAATTGTGTCTGTCTGCTAATGAGTCCTCTAACCATTCCAAAAGTTTCAGGTAAGAATTACCAGATGCCAACAAAACTTCAATTCCATAGGGTGGGAGACATCTGGGGGGGGGGGCTCTGATTCTCTCACTGTCACTCAACACACAGCAGGCACCTGTGAACACTGATTTCTGTGTCCCAATCCACTGCACTCCCTTGGCTCCATTACTGTTGTGTTACCATAAAAAGACACAAGAACACACTGAGTTTGATACTGACTCCAGGAAGCTACTCTCTAGACTGGGGTGTTGGTTCAGCCTTGCAGCTCAGGTGAACTCAAGCTTCCACGTGACTGAATTAAGTTGGCAGGTGTTTACAGAATCTAGGACCCCCTTATAGTACAACCATCAGATGATCACATCGCAGAGCACTTGTGTTAGAACCACAGTTGGCAAGGAGCAAAAATTTTAAATTAAAGGCTTTGCATGGTGTGCACTACAGTTTGTTATTTTTGTCATTATAAAAATTATTTTAGTCATTATGATCCAATTTTTCAAGAAAAGGATTGTTCCCTTAGCTTTTATCAGGTTTTCAGCAATTGAAGATTTTAATAGAAACATAATATGTGGAATCATGCCATTTTCTTCAAGAGGTAAAAAACCAATTACATTCGATCAGTATTTTCCAGCTGGGTAAAGGAAGGATGGTAAAGGAGAACCCTGAGATTTAGTGAGGCTAGCACAAACGTTCCAGCAGAAGTGAATTTACAGACATGAAATCATTCATTCAATACATATTTATTGTAGATCTTCCTCTGCTGGGGACACAGAAGAAAGAGTGATACAGACCTCAAGGCCTCCCATCAAGGGGGAAAGAGTGATTATTAGATAAACAGTGAGACAGAAGTAAAGGCAGGTTTCCAGAGCATCTAATGTATCCAGGATACCAGATGAGAGCATTCAGGCAGTAAGTCCTAGGAGCAATAGAGAAACATTGTTGCTAAGGAGAAGGTAAAGTAGAGGAAATGCCTAAAAAGCCTTAGGGCAAGTGGAGCTTGGTAGGAAAGTGGGGCACTTAGGATGAATGGTGCCTACTACTAAAGAGGAAGAGAAAGGACTGGGTCAGTGAGATCAAGATCACAGTGGTGCCTTGCCAAGAGCTGTCACCCAACATTAATGTTAGAACTGTAGGCTTGACTGGGGTGGATGAAGGAGACGATGTAGTCAGCATGACTGCCAAGTAGTTTAGCCTGGACATGTCATAAGCCAATTGTTCTAGTTTGCTTTCTGTTGCTATGATAAAGACCATGACCAAAAGCAACTTGCGGATAAAGGGAGTTATTTCATCTTATGTGTCCCAGTCAATATCCATTAAGAAGCAAAGTCAAGGCAGGAACTTAAAGTAAAAACCATGGAAAAAGCTGCTTACTGCTCAGGTAGCTTTCTTATACAACCGTGGCCCACCTGCCTAGGAATGGCACCACCCACAGAGATCCAGACCGGCCTGCATCAACTAACCATGTAACACAACAACAAACAAAAATGCCTCACAGGCCAATCTGATAGAAGCAAGTTTTCAATTGAGGTTCCCTCATCCCAGGTGACTCTTTGTGTCAAGTTGACAGCAGAAAGTAACTCTGACCTGCACTGAACCCTAGGGGTGTATACAAGTGGAAGGCTTGTGCCTTCACCAGTTGCCAATTCATAAGCCGCCCTTCATTTTTCACTTTAATAAAAATACAATGACTCCTTTACCCTTTAGCTTTTAATTACAGCTCTCCACACAACCTGAAAACAGACACATTTACCATTCTGTGTCATGCCGGGGTCCATTGATTAGCACACTCTATTCATCCCAGGTTGGAGAAGTTATTGATCAGCCACAGAAATACTGACTGCTTTAGATAAAATAGGAAAGGTGAGAGAGAGAATACATGACTCTGGTCACCCTCGAATAACTATCTGCAATTAGTAATAGCTCCCGCATGTTTTAACAAGACACTGGAAATCAAGTTCTAAAAACTATCTGAGTCTGGGGCACATAAGTCTTGGCTGTGCTGTGAGTTCTTAGAAGCAGGTACATGCTGCAGGCTCTTAGAAACCACATCATGGGTGAGGAATTCAGCACGCCTCAGGGAGCCAAACGGATGCTGGACTAACAGGTTCAAAGACAATCTTCTTTTTGAAACACTAAAAATACAACTACCACACGGCCACCTATCCCACTAAGAGTTTATACTCAGGAGCAAGGAAATCAGTGGTCAACAGCCAAGACATGGCATCAGCCAAGGGGACTGTTGAAAGGTTTTTTTTTTTTTTTAAAATATATAATATATTGGTTGGAGATGGCTTGGCAGTTAAGAGCACTGGCTGCTCTTCCAGGGGACCTGGGTTCGATTCCCAGCACCCCCATGGCAGCTAACAGCCATCTGTAACTCTGGTTCCAGAGAATCTCACTTCTTCTGGTCTCTGAGGGTACCAGGCATGTATATACATGCAGTCAAAACATCCATTTGTAGTGGATACTTCAAATGGATAGAATTCAAGCCTGATACTGCTTGAATTCTAATGCTAATACTGGTTCCTCAAGACCTGGTTGCACCAGAGTACATAGAACCAAGTGACACTATGTGACCTTGCCCCCAAGTTATTTCTGATTGATGAATAAGGATGTCAATAGCCAATAACTGGTCAGAAAAGACATAGGCAGGGTTTAGGGTTCCCAGGCCTGGGAGTTGGGGAAAACCGAGAGAGAGAGAGAGAGAGAGAGAGAGAGAGAGAGAGAGAGAGAAAAGAAGAAGGAAGAGGAGGAAGAGGAGGAAGAGGAGGAGGAGGAGGAGGAGGAGGAGGAGGAGGAGGAGGAGGAGGAGGAGACACTGTGGGTTAAGAGTCTAGAAAACACAACCCTGACAGCTGGCCAATTGGAGTTAAGAGGAGCCCAGATAAAACATTATAAGTAATAACTTAGGGTTATCAATAGGAAAGTAGATTCTAATAGCATAGAGGGTAGATATCTGCTCAGCTCTTGTGCTGTCTAAGGCTTATTGTAAATAATAAAGTGTGTGTGTCTTTTATTTAGGAACTAAATGACCAAAGGCAAGGTAGAAACCCAGGATCAGAAATAAGTTCTACAATACAGATAGATAGATAGATAGATAGATAGATAGATAGATAGATAGATATAGATATCAACTACTCACACAAAATACTATTTATTTGTGAAAGAATGAAGTGCTACCATTTGTCCCAACATGGGTGGAACTCGAAGACACTGTGTCTGATGAAGAAGTGGAGCACAAAAAGACAATACCATGTGTGCTCATTAGTACATGGTGGGGGGAGGTGCTCTCTTGGAAGTGTAAAGTAGAAGGTTGGGTATTGGTGTATAGTTAGTGAGTTCAGAAAGACACTTAGAAGTAATAACTTCTGAAGTCTACAGTAGCTATAGCTGACAACCATTAATTATATATCTAAAAATAGCTAGTAAGATGATTTGAAGTATTCCGAACACAAAGAAATGACTGACGTCTGAGGTGATGGATATGTCAGTTACCCAGATCTGATCGCTGCATAGTGTTTACATGCATTAAAATGTCACACGGCACCCATACATATGTGTGATTACATTGTGTCAATGAAATCACAAAACAGAATTTATAAACCCTTAAAAGAACGCCAGAGAAACAAAACTGACATCTAGAATGATGAGCCTGTGATAGCAAAACCAAGGAAAATGGAGCTAAGGCACAGAGCTTGTGACAAAGAGAAAAATCCACTGGGGAGGGGACGTGAAACAGAATAATAGACTAGCATGCACCAGAGGACACATAATCAAGCAGACACAACTCCTACCTAGGGAATAAATTAAAGGTAATTTTATGAACTGTCAAGTTATCAGATTCTAATACAGACATCTTAAAGGAGTGTGAGAACCACCAGGGAACAATGTGCACAGAGATAAAGCCCAGCCCTTCCATATCTTAAACGTTTGAAGAAGAAGGAAAGACTAAGAAGTGGGGAGACGACAAGCTGTGTTCATGGGAGACTTAGTGTTGCTTTCTATAGCATGTACCTGAAGGTGAGAGAAATAACAGAATCTGGTGAAAATGACTTCTCTCTCTGAAAACGGAAAACTATATCCAGAAAGCCTCACAGCTGAGAGCACTCCACGGAGAGAAAATGGTGATTTAAAATACAAATAAAATACGAATACATTTTAAAATAAGAAACGAAAGAGGGTTCTTTAGGATTGGTGTGTTGAAAATTAACAAGAAGAATTATACATAACAAATAAAACAATTATTTAGAAGAAAGAAGAAAACATAAAAAAGAAAGGAATTTTCAAAGTTACTTAAGTTATGCTTTGAGAAGCATAAAATATAAGTAATACTATGTAAAGCATCTTAAGCTGTGTCAATGGGGAAAGCCAGTATGTAAAGCATCTCAAGCTGTGTCAATGGGGAAAGCCAGCGGAGAATTTGGGTTTTATCACCTGATGGAGTATTCAGGCTAATTTATTAAATCAAGCTCAATATTAAAAGGAACATTAACAATTATATCAAATGCATTATTGTTGATGTTATAAGATTGGTAGCTAATCTTTTAAATTGGAAATAAAAGGTGTAAAATCAGCTAAGAGACATCACAGTAAGGCAGAATCAAAAAGACAATCATACAGGAAACCTTCCTAAGGAAAGGACCCCGTAGAAAGAGATCAATTACAGTAAGTGATAGAGCGAGGTGGAGTGTCTCACAGCTGTAACCTCAGCAATTGGGAAGCTGAGGCAGGAAGATTTCTGTATGTTGGAAGCCTGCCTGGGCTGTAGTGTGAGACCTTATCTCACAGTTAATCAATTAATTCAGCAATTAGTTAATTACTACTTAGAATGATACATGAAATAAAGTTAAATAAGTACGGTTAACATAGTTAAATAAAGTCCAAAAATTGACAAATAATAAGGATTAAAGAAGATCAGATATGGACTCCTTGATTTTAGCAGCTAGGCATAGGGGTTCTTCGTGGTTTCTCCCATGAGCTTTCGGGTCACCAATGGCTCTGATGCCTTCCTTTCCTCTCACAGCCAAGTCGAGACAGAGAAGTTGAGTCGTTTGTCCAAGGTGTAAGCTGTAAGCCTGAGACATCAACCACACAACTCCTGCACATAAATGCATACTTGCACAGACATACATGCAAGCAAATACCCACACAATACAATAATAGTTTTTAAAAATTGGAAGAAAAGAATGTGTGTTTCAGCCAGGGTTATCAAGGAACACAGGACATGCTGACAAACTATTACACAACAGGCACTCTATCTTTCAAATTCATTACTAGTAGTAAATTCTGACATTATGGAAAGCCAAACAGTATCTTAGGCTATGTTTCTGACAGAGCTCTCACAATTTAGCAAATGAATTAAAACCTTCCTAGGCCTCATTTGTGACATGGAAGGCTGCCTACTAAGGGCTGTTATAGGAACTCGATTAGATGAGGTAAAATATTCTTCACATAGGAACTAAAACACACAAAACTCACTACATGCCAGGACTTGTTCCTAACCTTCATTGCTAATGACAGGGTGACCCATGGCAACAACACTGGCTAAACTTATTAAGAACTGAGTGAGCAGAAATTAATCTGATTTCTCTGACTAAATCACTAGTGTGGTATAGTGAGAAATTTCTGAATTCAACAGAAAGAGACTAATGTGGCTTTTATTGTTGACACCAAATGACCACATGTGACGTTATGGCAGTTAATACCTCCAGCCTCATTTTGTCACACATAAAGCTAAAAGAGTGCTTGTTTCTGCTAATTGTGATACACTTGACATCTGACTGCCATTCCTTCTGTGACTTTCAAATTGGTTTCCAAAACCGAACTGCTGCTGTTCCCAGGTGCTTAGACATCCCCGCTGTGACAACAGGAGACATTTTCTCATGCCCAACACTTTCTTTGTACGTATCATGCTGGGATAAGAGTTGGCTGTGGAACAAGAGATTGAAGGCTAGTCTGAGCCTTGGTGGAGAGGTCTCTGTGGTGCTTTCTCTGCTTGGACAGCTTCCAGCCTTCAGAAACTGCCTTTGAATATCAAAGAGACCCAGCCATCAAGGGCTGTTGGGCTCTTCTGTAGAAGTGAGTTTTCCATAGAGCGTTTCTTTCTTCCATCCAGGGAACCTAGAGACCCCAAAACTCTTTGTTCTAATAAACTGTAACCTGTCCTAATCTGGGTTCTGTCTCTGCTCCTTCAGCCAGTGGAAGTTTGTTATTGTTGTTTTGTTTTGTTTTGTTTTGTTTTGTTTTGTTTTGTTTTTCTACTCTTCAAGAGAAAAATAGGATTTCAGGATTATTTTTTTATCTTCAAATAACTCTGAATTAACATCTTTTTTTGTTAGAAGACATGACTTTTCTCTCTTACTGACTAAAGAAATAAGTAAAACTATTTGGTATTATTAATGCTTTAGGAGATTATTTTTTATCCAAGTATTGGTTTTCAGAACCAACATTTAGGCACAAATGATCAAGTATTTATTTATTCAGTGAAGAACTCGAGACTCCAATGGAATGTTTTTGTTCAAAATGCCAAGAATTAAGATGGGGGTAATCAGGCTGGGGCTACACAGTTCAGTAGGAAAGTGCTTGCCTAGCCTATCATATGCAAGCGCCTAGGGTTTAACAAATGTAGGGAGAGCATCCCTTCCATGTTGTTCTTCCTGCTCTCTGTTCTCTCTCACTGAAGATATCAAAAATTTTCCTCCTGATTTATTACTGGGTGGTAAGAAAGCTAGAGGATGAGAGAGTAGGGTGGAAAAAAATGTTACATCTTAGGGAGAAATTGAGCTCTTGCAAGTTCATTTTAGTAAATGCTTACCTGCTTGCCTTGCTGGGTATCAGACACATGCTACTCACCCTCTGGGTCAAATGACTGGAAACACAACTTTGGCTTTCTGGAGGCTCAAGATATTTGAAAGAGATGAATAAATGCATTTTTAGCACCCTAGGGCTGATTGTACTAGAGGCATCTGTAAGACACCAGGGGCAAGTTAAGATCAGGGGCTCACACAATAGGTCCTACTCTCTGTACTTCCAGTCACCTTGAGTGGTGACCCACTGTGGCTAAAAATCCAGTTTCTCTGCTGGAGGTGTGGCTTAGCCGGTAGAGTGTTTGCTCCACAAGCTGGAAGCCGTGTGCTCTGCCATCACACAAGCTCAACAAGGTGAAACAGCTCATAACCCTGGCACACATCAGGTCAGTAGTTCAAGATCATTCTGGCTGCATGAGACCCTGTCTTCAAAAACCAAAAGTAGTGATAAGCAAACAAATAAATGTCCAATTTTGTGCAGATGTAAGTAATGACATCTACCTACAAGGAAATACTGCATGCAGAAAATTATGCAAAGAAGATTCTACAGATTTGTATGCAAAGAAAGTCTATGCCTTCAGAGGCAGAATATCAGATATACTATAAAAGATCATAGAGGGTTAATGGTGTAAAAATCTAAGCAAGGGAGAAATTCAGTCCAACTCAGGGACTATGAGCATCCTGCCAGAGATAGTTTTTATTTTATGTTTTTGTTGGTTTGCCTGCATGTATGTCTGTGCACCAAGCACATGACTGGTATTCCGGAGGCCAGAAGAGGATGTCAAATCCCTTGGAACTGGAGTTATAAGTGATTGTGGGCCACCATGTGGGTGCTAGCGCTTGAACCCAGGTCCTCTGGAAAAGTAGCTAGTGCTTTTAATGGCTGAGTAATAACTCTTACCCCTTTCTTCCAATCTTAATTACAAGTATTAGCTCTCGAACTATACTTCACACATCACATAGTAAATATCTATATATCTGCATCATCTACACCAGTGTATATAAGTAGATCACAGAATGACTACAGCTAAGGCAGCAAATAGTTTTAAAGAGGCCGGAGAAGCAAGTACAGGGGGCTGGTAAAAACATGAAAGAGCTTATAGGAGGAAGATAAAAACATCAGCTGGAGAGGTTGGCTGGCGAAGCTGCAGCTTCTGGCTGCTGCCCTTGGCTTCAAGCTTCAGGTCAGAGTTGAGCAGCAAAAGCAAGGTAAAGAAAAGGGCAAGTCCAGTGCAGAACAAAGAAGGGGACAGATAGACAGGTTTCAGACAGGCAGACACTGGAGCTAATGCATAAAGGACGACAAGGAGTCACAGGACAACTTGAAAACAATTCAGAGGGAAGAGAGAGACCAAGGCCCAATGTTGAAGAAGTGAAGCATGAAATGGGAGACTCAAGATGGCACCACATGGGGAGACATGTCAATCTCACACAGCTAGAGTCATCCAAAAGGAGGGAACTTCCATTAAGAAAATACCTTCTGAAGATTCAACTGTAAGGCACTTTCTTAATTAGTGATTGGTGGGGAGTACCCAGACCCTGTTGGGCGGTGCCATCCCTGGACTGGTGGTCCTGGGTTCTATAAGAAAGCAGACTGAGCAAAGCCATGAGAACAAGCCATTAAGCAACACCCTTCCATAGCCTCAGGATCAGCTCCTGCCTCAGGTTCCTGCCCTGTGTGCATTTCTTTCCTCTCTACTTTTGATGAGCTGTTGTATGGAACTATTAGCAAAATAAACCCTCGCTCCCCCCAAGTTGCTTTGGTCATGTGTTTCATTGCAGCAATGGAACCCTAAGACAAGAGGTTGGGAGACTGACCTTTCTTTGAAGATGGCAGGGAGTCTAGAAAGGGCATTCAGGCAGGTAGACAACAGGGGCAGATTCCAGGCAAAGTTTCCCAGCTTGGAACAGTTGTAAGGTACCACTCTCGGGCCATGGCAAGAACACCCACACAGCACAGAGTAAGGGATATAGAGACAACTATGCCAACTAGACAACAGAATCATTTATAGGAGCCAGAATAAGTAATGGATAAAGTACTTTGGAAAAACAACTGAGTAACAGACAGGAACTTTTAGAATTACTGAAGAGACGTGGAGGCAAGGCATGAAATCTCCTTGGTGATGGATAAGGATGAGGAGAGCAGAATGTCAGACATTGGATCAATATGAGTTAGAAGGCAAGCATCCTCTCCATGCATTTTAACCTCCAGTAACTGGCTACCAATGTATTACAATAGGAGTGTTAACTAAACATTCAGTTTGCCAGACTATGACTCACTCACATACATAGATGTATTAAATAGTCAGATATCATTCTGTGGTTGGGGAGATTTTATATTTTCTTCTCTAAGATCTTCAGGAAGGTGGCGGGCCATCAAGCCCAGACTCTAGAGAAACAGGGAGGTGAGGTGGCCAAAGGCAGGGAATGAGGAACCAGGATTTGAGGCTCCACATTGAGTTTGCTGTTCCTTTAGCTGCATGATCATAAACAACAGTATTTCTTATGTTTTCTTCTTCTGTCTCATCTTTCTAAACCTCTAGTTCCATCTTCCAAACTCTAAAAAAACCTATGCAAATAGCAGTACTACTTGAAGCATGTACTTATGCAGGTATAGCATTAGTAAACTTTGCACTAAGATTAAAAACAGCCAATGTTATTGTAGACATGTTTTATGAGATCCTAATTAGGATGAGGGGCAAATAAATGATAGTCCAATAACGCTTCGGGGCAGAATATTTTGACATTGAGACTGCCTGAAAAATGGAAGCAATATCACCATACAATATAGTAGGTAGATAGTGGGGTATTAACAGGCTTGGGTTGTCACTGGGGATGGGCCTTTCCTTCATAATGCTTGTAAGGCCAAGCATTGAAACTTTAGGACTCTAAAGACTAGTCCATAAAATGGAATTGGAGTCTTCTCTCTGGCCATGATTAAACACATGACATCCTGAACATCAGAAGTTCATGAATAGATCAACTGCTAACCTTTAAAGATTATTGTCTAGCTGAAAGCTTTTTCTAAGACTCGATCTCAATGGACCTGTCAATCCCATGGTCAGGCAAATGCCCCTCAGAAAATGTGCCTGTTATTGAGACTTATAGAAATAATATAAAACTGTCAAAACTTTAGATCAGGCCCTTTGGTCATTGTCTATTCTCTGGTCTTTACAGAGCTTTTCACTGTACTTTGTAATAAACTTGACCCATATTCTATACTACACTCTGTATATATTGTGTGAAATCATTTCAACAGAGACTTGGGAAATGAGGGGAATCCAAAGAAATATCCCAGTGACACTATGACAGTAATAACAAGTAACTTAATAAAGGCTGTTATTGAACAGGGATATTCCCTAGCAAATCTACTTATATTGATACACAAATCTTCTGTATAACTTCATGACATACCAACTGCTATCATTGAAACATTATAGAAGCCAAACTCCGGCACTGGATGGTCAGTAACTTGCCCAGAATTGTACAGCTAGAAGCCATGTTGGAGAGTCGATTTCAATAGGCCACTGTGAACCTCACTCCAAAAATTTCAGACTTCACCCTACCAGGAGTAGACCTGAGCTTCAAACACTTCTCTCAGAAATATGAATCCACTAATAATATGCTAAAATAGCAGGGAATTACTGCTCAATTGGAAAGAAACAAAGGATGACTGTAATTTCACTGCTACCATGAATAATCCAGTTTGAAAGGCAAACACTGGGCAACTACTCTGCACTCAGCTCTATGGCAGACACTAAAGAAGACACAAAAGCAACCTGTGAAACTCTGACTTCCAGAAAACTCTGTGAGCGCTTGAAAGATGCTCACTGTGGATACTTACAAAACAGCAGCCAAAATATAGTAAATGCATGCTGAGGCTACATTGAATGTAACTCTGTTACTCCTTCATAGCTAAGGGCTATTGTCGATGGTAAACCTCAGATTACAGAAGAAAAATTCAGGTGCACAAAGTGAGCCACCTTGCCCAGGGTCATGAATGCAGCAATTGACAGGGCTGAGAGGGAAACTGGGTAGTCTGGTCCTGAGAACACTCAGTACTTGCCCCTTCTGTTTCTCCTAATTGCATGCTCATAATAGGCAAGTGGAAAGTAGAGGCCTTAAGCCAAAACCTATTTCACCAATGATACTGGGGTCCCAAGGCAGAAAAATGCAATGATATTCTATTTCCAACTACCCCATCCTCCTGAGTCAAGAATGTTACCCAGCAGAATAAGTAGAGGAGCAGAGGTAGCTCTTGCTTCTGTGATATCTCCTCTAGGAGAGGAGGGTGTCTTTAGGAGCAAGCCTCTGTATTAGTGCACCTTCAAATTTTCCTTGTGTTTCAGTGAAAGTTTGGGAGAAAAGAAATTAAGCAAACCTAGAAGTGTTCACATGTGCCACCTTAACTGTTTAGACATGTGTTCCTTGACTGTGAGCCAAACATACTCCAGAAAATACCTACCCTGTGCTTCTTGAGTATAGAGGAACACTATCCCACAGGCTTAAGTCTGACATTGAATAAAAAGAAAACAAGATTAACAATGAACATCGATATGCATCGTTCTCTGCTTTCTGACTATGGATGTAATGAGACCAGCTGCCTCATTATCCCGCTGGCACAAATATACCTTCAAACTGTGGGCCAAAACAAACCAAGCTTAAGTGGCTTTTGTCAGGTACCTTGTTGTCACAACAAGAAAAGTAACAAACTCAGCATTTAACTCAACAATAGGATTTATGGAATAAAAAACAAAACAACAACAACAACAAAGTATTCTAAAGATCTGAAGATCTAATAATAAGGTCTTACTTTTAATTCATTGCTTAAAAATACACCAAGCAGGGCATGGTGGCATGCATTGTCATTCCAGTACTGGGGAAGCTGAGGCAGGAAGATCATCTTGGATCATTTTCAAGGTTAGCCTGGACTACATACACACTACCCTGTATATACACATACATACACATACACATACACATACACATACACATACACATACACATACACATACACATACACATACACATACACATACACATACACATACACATACACACTTTGATCTCTGGTCCAAATAAAACTCTTCTGAAACATTTCTGTTCCACATTCCAGGACTTTACAAATATGAGGACTATATCACCACCTTCCAATGAGTCAGTAAATAAGCTGATGAGAACTTAAACAAAGACTCAAAGGAAGAGTGTTCTGTCTTGCTCTGAACACGTCCTGGAATCCATCACTCATCCACTGTATATAAAAAGTTTAATCAAAAGCAAGCATTTCTCCCATGGAAAATAAACATTAACTGGTTTCAGCTCATTCACTCTGAAAATAGAACTAACGTTTTTCTCATTCACCCTTTATAGCTGTCAAACTCTTTCATCAGATTGAAATCAGCCAATATAACATTTTTTTACATTTTCATTTTTATTAGGGTTACAAGAAGAAAAAGAAGAGATGTGTTTAATAACTTCTACGGCTGTTCAGAATAAACAAATGTGTACAGTCTAATAGGTTTCAAAGATTTTATTCAGACTGTGCAACACTGTTGATTTCTGACAACACCAGCAGTTCTTTTCAGGGATAAAGTGGACTTCAAGATTGGTATATGCTTGGCAAGCTCCACCACAGAGCTACATCACCAGCCCTGGAGTCCTATTGGGAACTGAATTCAGCTACAGGTTTAAGATGCTGACTAGATTTCCCCATCACACTATAACTATATAGGGTACAGAGTTACCTTAAATATTAGGTTTTTTTTTCTGTTTAAAAAGACAAAACAAAACTGTAATATGTGTATACATAATGATTTTTACTCTTGGAATTGTTTTTATGAGTATGAGTTACACATAGGAAAATGTATACATTGTAAGTAGGTGTTCAGATACAATGTAGCTTTCAACCCCCTCTGCAGCTCCATCTTGCTCTTGTGTAGTTATTCTCAGACTTCTGGCACAAGCAGGTATTGAGCTGCTTTAGTCAGTATAGATTATATCTCAGTGTTCTAGAATTTCATACAGCGTGTGTTGTTTGGGGTCTGGCTTCTGCTCAGCACCATATTTAGGCTTCATCCATGCTGCTGTGTGTGTGCCATTTGTAGCTTTCTCTTGCTGAGCTTGCCTTCATTGTAAGGCTATGCTGATTTATTTGTATGCTCACCTGTGTGTGGGTAGAGATTTGGGGTGTTCTGCTTTATATATAATGAATAAATCCTGTGTGTGTGCAACAGTGTGACATGTACATGTGTTTGTGTGTGTGCCTGTGAGTGTGAACACATCTATGTATAAGTGCATGCACTAATATGCCTAGCAATCTTTCTTATTCAAACATGATCAAGATGTCTCTATCCACTGGGTATTAGTTTCTGAATGTAGTATAAGGGAAGGGATTGAGAATTTTGTTTTCAAATGATCTGTTGTCAAATGCACCTTCTTCATCAGATAATTTTGGTATACCAATTGTTAAATCACATCTACTCCTGAGCACTATAGGTCTATCATGGGCCATAACTACCCTCTTTTAGTTTCTGTGTAGTCACCTTTGAAATCACACATATCAAGGGTTCCAGCTTTTTCTTTTCTTCAATTGTTTTCTTTCTTTCCTTTTCTTTTTAAAAATTATTTGAGGTCTTTTGAATTCCCCAATACATTTTTGTTTATTTTTTTATTATTTGTGTCTGAATGTGGGTTTTTATGAGTGCAGCAGTCATGGAGGCCAGGAAAGGGCACGGAACCCCAGGACTTGGAGTTACAGATGGTTGTGAGCCACCCAAGTGGGTACTAGGAACCAAACTTTGGTCCTCTACAAGAACAACAAGTGTGCCATCTTTCAAGGCCCTTTTGTAAACAAGCATTTGTGCTAAGGTGGTGTCTGACCACCAGTCATCAACTTCTTAAGCTGTGAGTCACAATCCTTTAGGGCTCACATAAAATTGAATGTGGAGGTTGCAAAGCTTTGGCAACAATGTGTTTCTAGCGTGTCCTGCACACTTGGGATTCATTGATGAGTTCTGAACACACCACACACTAAAAATAGACCCTAATGAAACCAGGAAAATGCTTCCCTTTTAGATTTGTTATATATCTCATTTGGTTAATCATAATTCCCACTCACCCCCACCCCCAAAATTACACTTCTGCACTGGCATTCTGGACTCGGGACCCAGAAACAAACCTCTGATGCTAACATCATCGAGGCAAAGACATATTAGATTTCTCAGCCTATATAAATGAGTATTTATGGATCCTCAGAGTCTAAGGATCTGTAAAGCCAAGAAGCTAGGAGAGCAGGAGGTTAAAATCACAAGCATGAACCAGCCCTGCACTCTACAGCCCTGAAGCATTCCTTTCAGAAAAGCCCAGAAGCCTCACTGGAAAAATACAGATCGTCAAGTTTTTACTTTTCGGTAGGCAGACTTATAGATTTCCCATCAAGTCTTGACTTATGTAGACAAGTGGACTCTTTGACCATGGACCCCATTCCCTCCCCCAATGCTCAACCTAGAAAGATTCTATTTGTTCCGAGCAAAAGAAGAATAGAGGAGTTGGGTGTGGACTAAGGAATTGTTTCAATAAATTTGAGAGTCAGCTCACAGCTGCAAAGCAAAGTCCATGAATTTCTCTGTTCACTAATGAACCTTTGCTCAAGTGGATTCTTCCCTTTATACATCCTTACAAGATTTTATTGCTTTCATTTGAATTCCATGAGTTGCTCTTTCCTCGTCTTTTATAATAAAATGGGTATTTCAACTCTTGAGGGAGCACAGAGTAATGATGAAAGCATTTTTTATTGAATTTCCATGAATCTTATTAATAAACAAAATCTTGCATGGGGGGAGGCTCTATTAAACCATAAAATGTTTCCAATAAATGTCTTCAAATTTCATTTGCAGAGGACTCATGTTTAATTGAACAAATTAAACAAATCTAATCTTTAAAAAAACCAAAAATTTAATCAGATTCTTATTTTCAAAATCAATTTCTTTTCAAAAGTGAACATGCTGTTGGTTGTGTTAGCTCATCGTTAGGGCAAATGACAGGAAAAGACAGGTTAAACTGGTATCTTAGTCAACCAGAAACAGCCCCTGCTCTCAATCAGTGGTCCTGTTCCTGCCTCAGAGGACCCTGATGTAGTGGTTCTTAATAGCAGTCTTTTACAGTCTTCTTATGTTTTAATGTGCCCTGCCACATTTTGAGACCACTATTGTCTCCAAACATGCTTCCAGAAAGATTTTTCAGGACCATAAATCCTTCTCATTAGCTTTTTGGTTAACAGCACTCACCCAGAGAATCCATAATAAATATCAAATGCCTTCCACAGTATTACTTACACTCTGGTTCTAACATGGTTTCTGTCTCCCTACATCTGCAGAAGTAGGGACCCTTCATGGCATTTTAAAACTCTGTGACTCTCAAGCTTTCTGACAGCACACAAAGGTTGCACATGCATGAGTGAACAATCATATGCCTTCCACTCCTTTGCTGATATTCTCTTGTTAACATGATATTTACAAGGATGTATGTGCACTTGTGGATGGGACCCTGAAAACTCTGGTGAATGTATATATGCACTCATCATCAACCCTGCGCACAATAATTCCTCAAAAAGCTGCTTGTTGATGGAAAGTGGGTGCCCCCTACATATTCATTCCCTCTACACTTCCTAGAAATCAAACCAATCTATTAAGGCCAAACACTACCAACAGCGGGAGAAAGATGCATCTGGAAGTGGCAAGAGCTGCAGAGAGGGGCTGAAACCTGTCCTTGCACTGTAATAAGAGAAAGCAAGGCTTAGAGGAGACAAGGCACGGGTTGGGGGAAGGGAGCGGTCTGTTTAAAAACTGCAAAGCGGGACACAACATCCTTGCTGCTCCCTTTGTGTGAGGACATCCATATACTAGTTCTGCCCAACAACTCCACTTTAATTTCATCTCCATTTAAAACCCATTGAAAGTAGCCGTCTGCTCGCTCGGAGCCACCACGGTGCTAATGAGGTAGCACCATTAGTGCTAAAGCTCAGTCTAAAGTAATTACCTCCAGAGGCATTCCAGCTTCTCTGCTGCGATGCGGAAGTGGCGAGATGCTGGGAGTGCTTCAGAAGGCTTTAAAGCAGATGGCTCTGCAAACCGCGTGCTTAGAAACGCCATCTCTACCAACAATTATTTCTGTTAGAGCCAGTTTCCTAGTTCCCAGAATTGTATTGATACTAATGGTGACTCTGGGGGGATTTTCAACAAACATCAGTACCCCGCTGTGCTTAAAACCCCTCCCAAATCTGTGCCTCCGGTTTTGTCCTCTCCTGGCTTTGTTGTTGTTAATGGCCTCGTTCTTGCAGTTTGTAAACTGTTACACCCTACCCAACCCCTAGAAAAAGAATAAAGTAAGGGGGAGCAAACCTAACTGATAGATTTATGGCATATAGAATCAGCATTAGAAGAAAAAAGTGGACTTTGATATTTGTAGAAAGTCGGGAACTGAGAGGGTAGATGATGCAGGTTACCCTGCTCCTTTTCTCCAGAGGTCAACCATTAGAGTGAGGCTTCTGCAGTAGAGATGCTGTGAAAACCAGAGCAAGCACGCCTGCTAAATGCTCCAGCATATGCATCAGGTAAGCTTGGGTTGACTTGGGGTTGGGATGTCAGCCACGTATATCAAATGGACTTGGGGTGCCTTGGGATGTTAGCCATGTGTGCACCTTACCCCAAGCCTAAAGTCCCCTCTGTAAGCAGCTCTGTAAACTCCTTCCTTGCTCTGGCCTTGCCTGGACCAACTTCAGTTTCAGAGCGTTGGCATTTCTCCTAGGCTCCGCCCCACAGTTACCTGGCAATAGCCAGGTATACTTGACTTACTATAAAAGGGGCTGCTTGCCACCTCCTCACTCTCTTGCTCTCTTCCCTTCTCTTCCTCTTGCCCCTTACCCTCTTCTTCCTGTCTCTCCATTTCCCTCCCCCATCTCTCTCCACATGCTCGTGGCAGGCCTCTCCTCCTCTTCCTCCTCCTCCTCCTCCTCCTCCTCCTCCTCCTCCTCCTTTCTCTCTCTCTCTCTCTCTCTCTCTCTCTCTCTCTCTCTCTCTCTCTCTCTCTTCTGTCTCCCTCAACTCCCCTCCCCATGCTCTAAATAAACTCTATTCTATACTATACCATCCTGTGGCTGGTACCTCAGGGGGAAGGGATGCCTCAGAATGGGCCTGCAGAGGCACCCACCACACACACCATACCTAGCCTCCACCTAACATATCCCCACCTTCTTTCTATCTTTTTATAAAATACAACAGTGATACTCTGAAGTATCCTGCCTCCTTCTAGAACAGGGTTTGCTTAGCCACACTGGTGTAATTTGTTAGCAATTCCTTTCCTTGTTGTCCCCATACAAGTCTGGTATGGTTGCTCTGTAACCTGGTCTTGCTCTTCAGATGACCTTGAAATATACCTTCTCCCTAATAATAATAATAATAATAATAATAATAATAATATAATAATCTTTCCTGCTGCAAGCCCCATGTCTCTGAGAAGCAGGAGTTTGATCCTTCTTTTTCCTCTGCAGACCTGGAAACTTCCTGAGTGTTGGGATAATGTGGTATTTGCGGTTCTTTATCCATTTCTATAGCCACTCGGGTACATGCTGATTACTTACATTCCAAAGACACCCAAGCAGCCTCAAATGACAGGTACTGAGGAAAAACACTGATGTATTCACTCAGCAACATCCTTCTGAGCGGCTGCCACAAGACAGGCAGTAAGCTCAGCACAGTGGGGATACCAGGCCCCCAGTGGTTTTCGGTCCAGCCTCAGAGATGTTTTCAAAGAGTAATGAAAGTTCGATGGAGAGAAGGAGTGTGTTGGGCCTACCTGATAAACAGTCTCCTCACTTGGAGGCCAGAGCCATGCCACATTCCAAATGGCAGACTCTCTGTAAATTTTTATTTACCTGGTGATTTTTTTAAAGGAAAGATTTTCCTTGAAAATGCAGATCCACAAGAATCCTGCATAAATCTAGCGTATGCTTTTTTTCTCTGCTTGTTTTAGAGACAGATGTAAAAGGAGAAACTGAAAAGGGAAAGAAAAGATGCATTTAAGATGTTTAGAATGTTTGCAAGTAAAATCAGTATCTTAAGGGCAAGGTCAAAGCACAATGTTATTTTAACATTCTTATGACTCAAGTGAGCTGTGTCATCCTGTTAATGGGGAATAAAATATAGTGCTGTTTCTGCCAAGAGTTCATTCTTCCAAACGAGGCCTAGAACAAAGAGGAAAACCAGCAGAAAGGCAGCTGAACAGGTACAGAACTGCAGAGGATGGGAAGACAGCACTGTTGCTTGCTTTTTGCATAACAAAAGTATCAAATTTTATTAAATCTATTAAAAATGCAGGTGTGAAGTTTTATATCCAGAGACAAGGTCAGGGTTCTGAGAAACCCCGTCATAGAGTGGACTGAAGATGAACGACCGTAAAGCAAAACTGCCTGGACAAGGGTCCCTGGTCTTCTCCAGCCCAATCAAGATGAGGTCTGAGCGTTTATCTTTTAGCTCCTTTTCAGTTCTGTGAGACGGGAGAAAGAACAGTATTAGTGATGCCATGGAATTGTGTTAATAAGATAATCTGTGTAAAACATTTAGAATAATATTTGGCACATTATGAAAAAAAAGAACAGCAAGGTGAGCTAACAAGCAGAGGTGCTTGCTGCTGAGCGTGCTGAACTGAGTTTGTCACATCCGTGTGTGTGTGTGTGTGTGTGTGTGTGTGTGTGTCACACACAGAGACAGACAGCAGACACACACACAAAGCACACATAGGTACATACACACAAACACAGATGCACACACAGACTCACACACACAGACAGCACACACACACACATATACTCACACCGAACACACATACCCAAAGCACACACAGAGACACATACAAACACAGACACATACAGAGACAAATAGACACATATGCAGACAAATAGTCAGACAGACACACAGTCAGACACAGCACACACAGAGTCACAGACACACAAAGACAGACACATACACAGATATAAACATAGATACATAGACACAAACACAGACACACACAGACACACACACACACACACACAGGCAGTGTGCTCACATACACACACACATACACAACAAATATTTTTTAAAAACTATAAGAAAAAAATCAAGGAGAAAATATGTGTATAGCAAAAAGACTTAAATACAAATGGAATTGTGTTTCCATGCATAGTGCCCATCTTTTAAATTAGAAATATATTAGATGCAAATTGTGAGATTTGCACAGATGTCCAAAAGAAAGGCAACATAGGAAAGAGATCAAACCACTCATACTCTGGACTGAGGCTGTTTGTCCATCTTCTTTTTCAGGCATGAGGGTGACATCCCTACATTCTTCTACCTGCTTCCCCAACTTTTCTTTAATTTAAAACCAAATGCAGACTGTGATCTCAGTCTGTAAAGTGTTGTACACATGAGGACCTGAGTTCAGCCACCAGAACCCATATTTTAAAAAGTCAGACATAGTGATACACATGTATAATCCCAGCACTGGGGAGGTAGAGACAGGATGATTCCTAGAGCCCACTGGCTAGCTTGCTTAGCCCAGTTGGTATACATCAGGTTAAGTAGAAGACCCTGTCTCAAAAACAAAGTGGACAGCACCTGCAGGATGTCTTCTGGCTTCTACCTGCACCTACATGCGTATGAACATATACACAGCAACACACAAAAAGAACAACTTAATGTTTATTATGTTGGCCTATAAGATGGGATCCTATGATATGTAGTATAATATGTATAGAATACAAAGAAAGGCAAAGACTGCTACTTAAATGCCTCAGTCTCCTCTGAAAATGTATGCAAAATAAAACTATTCACAGAAGCAGAAGACACTCCTGGCAGAGGCACGCTATCTTGAATAAGTACAAAGTGGCTCATTTGCTCAGAAAAGGACCATCCGCCTGATGGTTATCCTATTCAAAAGAGATTGTTGTGGCAACATGGCAGGCATTACCCTGGTTCCAGTGCTGGAACACACTGACACAGACAGACTTTAGAGTCAATTTCTGTTCTCTTGATTCAATCAGCAACTGTCACAGAGGTAAGGTTCCCAGACTGGCTTCTCCAAACCCAGCCTTGCCCCACCTTGCTGCCTTTGCAGGCATGGGCACAGTGGGTCCTTGTAAGCCACTTGGCACTTGGAAACACTGCCTGCTGCTTGCCAATTAGTCTAAAGCTGCTCTTTCTCTAAGGCTGAGGCCATGAAAACAGTAGTTGACAAGTCTCTGAAGACGAAAGGATACCCAACCTAGTGTTTGTCACCAACCTGGACTTCAAATGTCCTTGGGATATCTCAGCTGAGCCCATAAAAGATTATTGTCAGAACAGGAGACATAAAAGCTAAGTAGTCTACAAAGAAAGTGTTCACCTGGGAACTGCGTTGGTAGGTTGCTTTTGGAGATGATAGAGTAAGACAGTAAGCAGATTTCAGTTTTCAGTTCAGACTGTGGCCTTCCAAGCTCCTCAGATCCACTGAGGTATTTTTGATTGTCCTGTGAATTCTAATGCCAAATTTTAAATGCACTGTCCGAGGACATTGGTAAGTGGCTGCTTTGGGTTCTTGTTGTTGTTTTCTTAACTGAAGCTAAAGCCTGTCGATGACAGTAAATTTATCTTGGAGTGGCAGAGAGTGGGGGGAAGGGCTAAAATGTCACTGTGTGGGAAGCAGATATGTGAGGTCCAGGGCAAAGGGGTAGAAGACTGCCCTGCAGCTTGGGCTCCGGAATGTACTCAGAGAAGTGAAATTCCAAAGCCATTCTACAAAATGTGCTATCTACGGGGCTCTTCTGGGATCCTCTGAAATTTGTCACAGCCTTCAATGAAAATAGAACACAAAACAAGACATAAAGCTACATGGGCAAGAATCCTAAAAACAAAGTCATCATTCATTTTACAACATCAGGGAACAAGGGAGAATTTCATGTCATAGGTGAAGACTCATTTTTATATAGAAGTGTTGGACAGGTTGATCTCTAGAGTCAAAATTTAGCCCACAGTTCATGTTCAACCATGATAACATTTGTTCCCAGCCATGTCTGCTCCAATTTGTTAGTAGACTCGCTGTATGTGTGAGCAGGAATAGAGAGGTCTGGGTGGCAGATTCTGGCATGGTGACAGGGACCACATGGACAGCTCTCTAGAGGATGCCCATGGGCTCACTAAGACAGGATGTCGGTGTTTGATCAATCTAAGAAAGCCAACAGCCCATGAACCTTACTGTTTCTTTCTTAGAAGCTATTTCTACCACTTTATAGAAGAAAGGTCAATTTTTCCCTCTTCTAGAATATCACAAAGAACCACCATCTTTGCACCATCTTATAGGGCAAAAACCTCCTGAGGTGCCATGCAGACAAATAATCCATATATCCGTGTGCTTCAAAGGAAAGTGACCACAAGGACGTCAGGTCTTTGCTTTCAATAAAATAAGTCAGGTAATCCAGAGAAGGAGTACAAAAATGAATGTGTAAAACTGTAAAGTGATTAATTCGTATCTAAACCAAATTAAGTGATCTTCTGATGCATTAACTGGGGAACTCTTACTCCAGCCCCATAATATATATAACACTTAGAGATACGCACAAGTGCACATACACTGTGTGGCTTAAAATAAAAAGGTGCATGTGTGTGTGGTGTGAGTGTATGTGTGTTTTGTGTGTGTGTGTGTGGTGTGAGTGTGTGTGGTGTGAGTGTATGTGTGCTTGTGTGTATGTGTTATGAATGTGTGTGTATGGTGTGAGTGTATGTGTGTTTGTGTGTGGTGTGTGTAGTTTGTGGTGTATGTGCATGAGGTGTGATTATATGTGTAGTTTGTGGTGTACATGTATGTGTGTGGTATGAGTGTATGTGTGTTTGTGTGTGTGTGATATGTGTGTGTGTGATGTGAGTGTATGTGTGTTTGTATGTGTGTGGTGTGAGTGTATGTATGTTTGTGTGTGTGGTATGTATGTGTGGTGTGAGTGTATGTGTGTTTGTGTGTGTTGGTGTGAGTGTATATGTGTTTGTGGGTGGTGTGTGTAGTATGTGGGGTGTGTGTGTGTGTGGTGTGAGTATGTGTGTGTGTGGTGTGAGTGTATATGTGTTTGTGGGTGGTGTGTGTAGTATGTGGTGTGTGTGTGTGTGTGGTGTGAGTATGTGTGTTTGTGTGTGTTGGTGTGAGTGTATATGTGTTTGTAGGTGGTGTGTGTAGTATGTGGTGTGTGTGTGTGTGTGTGTGGTGTGAGTATGTGAGTATGTGTGTGTGTGGTGTGAGTGTATATGTGTTTGTGGGTGGTGTGTGTAGTATGTGGTGTGTGTGTGTGTGTGTGGTGTGAGTATGTGTGTTTGTGTGTGTGGTGTGAGTGTATATGTGTTTGTGGGTGGTGTGTGTAGTATGTGGTGTGTGTGTATGGTGTGAGTATGTGTGTTTGTGTGTGTTGGTGTGAGTGTATATGTTTTTGTGGGTGGTGTGTGTAGTATGTGGTGTGTGTGTGTGTGTGTGTGGTGTGAGTATGTGTGTTTGTGTGTGTGTGGTGTGAGTGTATATGTGTTTGTGGGTGGTGTGTGTAGTATGTGGTGTGTGTGTGTGTGTGGTGTGAGTATGTGTATGGTGTGTGTGTGGTATGAGTGTGTGTGTGTGTGTGTGTGTGTGTGTTTTGAGTGTGTGTGTGTATTGTTTCTAGCAACTGATGATTCCCAACAAAATGTTACTGTCCATGTATAAGCATCTACACGAGAATAAAAGCAAACATGGTGCTTGCTATGGGTCTTAACTCCAGTACATATTTTAACTCACAAAATTCTCTTAAGAGGAGTAGAGAAATGGCTCAGCAGTTCAGAGAGCTTACTGCTTTTACAGGGGGCCCAAGTTCAGTTTTCAGCATCCACATCAAAAAGTTCACAACTGCCTTGAACTCCAGCTGCAGGAGGACCTGATATCTCTGGCTTCCTTGGGCCTCACAGTCATGTGCACATACTGAACACAGACAAACATATACACAACTGAAGATAAAATACATTTTTAAAACATATGGTTCTAGGAGCTAAACTGTAAGAGCTAGACACTATTCTTGGAGTAATAGATACACAGAGAGAGGTTAAGAAGATCGCTCAAGATGATACAGCTGGGCAAACTTGGGTTTTACATCTAGACAGACTGACCATAGAGTCTGTATTTCCAGTCATATTTCCATTGCATTTATCATACATATTTAGTTGGAGTTTATAACCAAAACCCAAAAATATGTTAACATTACTGCCTTGTTATTATAGATTAAAATTTGATCATGTCCATATACATTTGCCTTGTAAAGAAATGTGATCTCAATAAAAATTTTCATTCTGTATGGGTGCTGTGGAATGTGCTTATAACCCTAGCTACTGGGAAGACTAAGTAAGGCAGAAGGATTGGTACTTTTATTAGAAAAGATATGAGAGAATAAGTGTCTCTCTGTCTCTCCCCCTCCTCCCCCATCTCACCCCAGTGTGTGTGTGTGTGTGTGTGTGTGTGTGTGTGTGTATTAAAGACACAAGGAGAAGTTAGTCATCTTCAAACCTTAAGGAAAGGGCTCACCAGAACCTGGCCACACTGATATCCTACACTTAGACTCTAGAATTGTGAGGAATAGCTGTGACTCAAGCCACCCACTCCATGATATTTTGTTATGGCAGCCTGAGGTGATGGCCTAATATAGTCATTGCAAGAACCAAATGAGATACACAAGTAAAATGCTAATTGTCTTGGCACTAAATAGTAGATGCCAGCTGCCATTGCTAAGCATGAACAACGGTATTCATATGAACCCATGGCTTAAAAACCAAAGAAGTAACATTTCTCTGTAAAAAGGATGTTCTACTGTTTTGTTAGCATTTGCATTTGGTTAATCTTGACAAATAGAATTAACTTTACAATATTAAGGTTTTAGGTCTGTGGAAATAGTCTCATCAGTAAAGTGCTTTCTTTTCTAGGGTAAGAATTTAATTTGGGTTCCCAGAACCCACATAAAATAAAAAGACTGCACTGTGGCATGCCCTGAAATTCCAGTACTTGGGGAAGAGACAGATAGATCCCTAGAGCTTGCTGGTGAGCCAGTCTAACCTAATGAGAAAGCTCAGGATGAATGGGAGACCCTGTCTCGAAAATAAGGTGGTAGCATTCTGGAGGAATGACATCCAGTTTGTTCTCTGGCCTCCACATGCACACACATGAGCATGCACTAGCATGTACATGTATACCAATATACACATGAACACATACATACATATACACCCAAAAATTTTTATTAGATTTAAATTTTTAATAAGAAGAGAAAAAATCTCACAATGCAAAATAAATACAAACGCAATGAGATATATATCTCATTCCTAAAAAAAAAAAAAATCACTGTGAAGAAATCACATATAAATTCTCAAGATTGGTGACTTTTTGGCATATTGAACCATGAGTCAAAGCATGCAGAATTCATGAAAGGCAGAACAAAGGTGATCTTGAAACAACTTGTAATATTTCAGAGCATGTCTTTTGGGACTGACTCTGGAGCAAGCAACTAGCCTACTTAGTCACTAAAATGAGAAGTTCCCCCAGGTGCTCATGTTTACTTCAAAAGCCCTAGACATCTATCACAAAAGCATCAGGGATTGACAGCCCTGAACCTGAAAAAGATTGAATCATGTACCTGGTACCACACATGTGTGCACAAGCATGTGGAGGCCAGAGGACAACCACACATGTTGTTCCTCAGAAAATGTCTACCTTGTTTCTTGATACATGGTATCTCATTATCTTGGAACTTAACAAGCTGGCCAGTGAGTCCCTGACTACCTCTGGGATTACAACTGTGCACCAGTTGGGTCCCAGGGATTGAACTCAGTTCCTCATGCTTACAAGACAAGCACTTTACTGACTCAGACATTCTTCCAGGAATTTGTTAAAATGGCAATTACATTACATTAGCCTGTTTAAGCTGCCACAAAAAGCACCAGTAGGCACAGAAGAGGCAGTTTAACAATAGAAAGTCATGTTTCCATAGTCAGAAGCTTGAAAGCCAAGATCCTTGCAGAATTAAATTCTGGTGAGTGCCTCTCCTTGACTTTCTGGTGGTCATCTCCTTATGTCCTCATTCCCTGTTTCCAAATCTCCTCTGCATATAAAGAGGTCAGTCACTGGTTAAGGACCCACTCTACTGAGACCAGCCCCACTGGGTAAGGACCACTCTACTGGCTTCATTTTAGTTTAATTACCTCTTTATAGAGACTGTCTCCTTTTGTACCAGTGGTGTAGGCACTAGTAAAATGCTCAGGACCCTATAAATAACCTCTCACGCATGCTCCTGTAAATGAAGCTCATTACGGAAGAAAGAGGAGGAGGATGCTGGAGAAGGGAAGGGGAGGAGAAGGAGGAGTAGGAGTAGGAGGAGTAGGAGGAAGAAGACAATGGTAACAAAATCTGGAAAGAGAAATGGATCAGTTAAAGTATTAACAGGATAGGAGAGGATAAGGAAGAGTGACTATAACCAAAATGCATTATATACATGTATGAAAGTATCACAGTAAAATCCATTTTACATCACTATACTGGCTGGTTTTATGTGTCAACTTGACACAGGCTGGAGTTATCACAGAGAAAGAAGCTTCAGTTGGGGAAGTACCTCCATGAGATCCAGCTGTGGGGCATTTTCTCAATTAGTGATCAAGGGGGAAAGGCCCCTGTGGGTGGGATCATCTCTGGGCTGGCAGTCTTGGGTTCTATAAGAGAGCAGGCTGAACAAGCCAGGGGAAGCAAGCCAGTAAGGAACATCCCTCCATGGCCTCTGCATCAGCTCCTGCTTCCTAACCTGCTTGACTTCCAGTCCTGACTTCCTTGGTGATGAACAGCAGTATGGAATTGTAAGCTGAATAAACACTTTCCTCTCCAACTTGTTTCTTGGTCATGATGTTTGTGCAGGAATAGAAACCCTGACTAAGACAATCACTAACATGTAGGAATAAATAAGGATAAAAAAGGCTGTCTCCAAACATAGACCTTTTCTGAGGTTGTGTTTCAGTCACAATTTCAGGACATAGGAATGACCCAGAGATAAGGATAGAGAAGAGCAAATGACTGGGAATGCACATTTTACAAAATAGGGGTAAAGTGGCCACCGTGATCCCAGGCATGACACCTTTGCTAGAAGTACAGCCACCTCTACATGCCATTGCTGCATAGGGTATGAAAAGAATTCATCTGCCAGGGTCGTTCTGACCTACACATAGACACATACTAGAGAAAAGCCTTTGTCTGCAACATGCAGTGGAACCTTCACTGCTGGGTGAACAATAACTCCATCTGCCAGGGCAGGAAGTTGGTCATAGAGAACATCACGACTGTGCTGGGTGCAAAGAGAAAGAGAATATTCCTTAAATGCTTCCCAAGGAACTCCTGTCCCCATGGTGGGCTGGACTCTGCCTCATGGAACCAGTCCATCAATGATCTCAATGGCAATCTTACCAAGGACAATTCTGTGATCCAAAGTAGAGGCATCCCCACCCTGCCTGTGTCACTGGGGGACAGCTTTGTGGTAAGCAATGCTACATTTTCCAAGCTAGATGGCACGTGAACCGGAATGTGGAAAAGCCAAGTGTTCCCCATTGGGTGGCCGAACACCGCTCCCTCACTTCCTGGAAGAAAACAAGATTGTGGTCAGCCAAGGAGGAAGAGAGATGAGTAAGATTCCAGAACTTCTGCTTTATGTTTTAGTTTTCCAGTTTTTCTTAATCCCTCTCCTGTGTTTTCTCTTCCTGATATGCAAATGGTGTTTCTTGGGGTCCTACAGTCACAATTGTTGCTATGCTGCTTCCCAAAAAAAGAAAACACAAAGGAGGAAAATTGAAGGAAAAAAAAAAAAAAAAGCCAGAACAGACAAGTTCTTTTGTTTGGTTGGTTGGTTTTGTTGTTGTTTTGTTTTGTTTTGTTTTGTTTGTTTGTTTGTTTGTTTGAATCTTGAAAAGAAAGAGGATTTGAAAAACAGCTTTGTTACTTAGAAAAAGCTATAGCTGTTTCCAAAGTCTGTCAACTGTTCCAGAGTGAAGCAGTTGGGACTCTTGGACCACAGTGGAAGAGGCAATGACTTACCAGAATGGGGGGCTGGGTTGTGGACGTGCTGTATACTTCCATGGTCACTTCATGTGGGTAAATGGACATCTGTGTACACAGAACCAGTTTATGCACTGTATTCATCTTCTGGTTTTCTTTGGTTGGTTGGTTTAGATTTAATGTATTTTAACATGAAAATTTTATTTTAAAGGAAAGAAAAAGAAACCTCAGAAACTAAGGTGTTCCAATTAGCCCAGTTCCTTCAACCTTAGAGCCTTCGGTAGGATGGCCTCCACAGACGAACCCTGGTCCCTACGGAGCCCATGGCTTATACTGCTGCTTCCCACATTTCCCACAAACCCTACAGTGGCAGGTATCAGAGTGCCCATTTCATATGGCTCTTCAGTGCCTGCTGCATGGAAGAACTCCATGTTCCTTCTTAGAGAGAGACTTCCAAATGGGCCAACTTCCCATCACAGCTCCATGTCATCTTTCTGCTGCTGTTATTGTTTCAATTTCCTTATCCCAAGTCCTGAAGATTTACACACACACACACACACACACACACAGACACACACACAGACACAGAGAGAGAGAGAGAGAGAGAGAGAGAGAGAGAGAGAGCAAGCTATTATGAAGGCTACAAAGTTAGGACAGGGAAGTCTTGGAAGTGAGGACTTGAATTTATCTGACTCATTTATTTTTAGTTTTGTACAGAAAAAAGAAGAAAGGGATGGAGGAAGGGAGGGGGAGGAAGGAAGGGAGGGAAGGTAGAAAGAGAGAGGGAGGGAAGAAAGAGTCTCTATTTTGTTATTTTGTGATCACCAAAGTATTTCCAGGTCTTAAACCTAAGAGTCAATGTACTGCTGAGAAGAGCTGGATGTTCAAGATGTCTTCATGGTTGGTCTATATTTATCATCATCATCATCATTATTATTATTATTTGTGTACATGTAATAATTTTGAATAGTTGTTATAACAGCTCTTATGGTTTAAGGAGGAAAGAGAGACTTATTACTCCAGCTTCTAGGAAGAGAGTTTGGGTTGCTGAAATGTGGATGAAGACTATCAACCAAAGTTTCCCCTCTTGGTTGTTACACCCGATTTTAGGATTCAACTCTTTGTTGTTTTGGGTTCTGGCACGTCATGCCTTTCCTTCTGGGATTGTAAGTGAACCCTGTGGTAAAGCCTTGTCTGGCTTGACTGGTCACTTATTTGCCCTATAAAGTGGATGTTGTTGCAGAGAACGTGACAGCTATGGTTTTCTCACACCCTGTGAATGAATGTGTAAACTGAAGTATAATTTTACCTGCTGATGCTGTCTGTCTGAAAATAAATTTTGAATATTTTTCTGCCACCCCCAAAGAAAAGAGCAATACACACACACACACACACACACACACACACACACTATATATATATCAGCCCAGGAGGTGCATACATAAATAGAACAACCCACTAACAAGAAAAAAATGAACAAAGAATTAAAACACATGAACTGTAGTGAAGAGACAACTCGAGTGACCAATAGCATATCATGAAACATCTCTTTAGAATTCATAGAAAAACAACCAACCCTGCAGTGATGTACCACCATTCCACACCCCTCAGGTTGGCCAGAATTTTGAAGTCTGACAGTACCAAGAATATGGCTCAGTCACAAAATATAATACTGAGGTGGTATTTTGGAAAGTACACATAAATCAAAGAAACCCAAATTTGTTTGGTATTGCTAATGGTGCCTGTCTTAGTTTGGGTTTTACTGCTGTGAACAGAAACCACGACCAAGGTAACTCTTGTAAGAAAAACATTTAATTGGAGCTGGTTTACAGGTTCAGAGGTTCAGTCCATTATCATCAATGTAGGAGCATGGCAGTGTTCAGGTATACATGGGGCTGGAGGAGCTGAGAGTTCCACCTCCTTTTCCAAAGGCAGCTAGCAGAAAACTGGCTTCCAGGAAGCTAGGAGCAAGGTATTAAAGCCCACACCCACATTGACACACATACTTCAACAAGGCTACACCTCCTAATAGTAGCATTCCCTGGGCCAAGCATGTATAAACCATCACAGTGCCTATGACCCAGAGATGTCAATCCTAGAACTAGTCATTAGTAAGCCTTGCAGCCCTCCAGCAATAGGCACAGAGAAGTTCACAGCAGGATTACCTGTAACAGACCAGTAGAAAACCAGATGTCTACCCCATGATTATAGCACAGTGTATATTTAATTTGTGATCCTATAATGAAAATGGCCATTTGGTTTTGGGCAAAACAAAGGCCCCAGATGAACATCAAAAACAAAGGTGAGTGAAAAGGTAACTTAAATTATTAACAGAACAGCTTTTCAGTCAATTTAAATTTCAATGCATTGAAAGATCACAATACATCCTTAGGGTCACAATCATATCTGTTAAAATCATAAAAAGAGGACACTAAATATAAAATTTAAGATAATGGTATTTTTGAGAAAGAAACAGAATTGGGTGGAATACAGTGCAGAGGTATTTGTTGAATCCATTCCAAACCCTGTAAAACTTACCAAGGGTTTTCTTATACATTTAATACTTTAAAGTTAGTTATTTTATTAAAGATACCACACTCGGATAAATGTCAAGATGTTATAAAATGCTGACTTTGCTCCTAATCTTAACTATTTGGATACTCTGTGAAAGGCAGTTGTATATTTTATTTCCATGCCAAGACTCACAATTCAAGGCCTTGTACATACTAGGCAAGCACTCTGCCACTAAGTCCAAGTTTCATACTTTGTTTAAAAGATAGTCACTGGGATAGAGAAAGGTCTTGGGGTTTAAGAGCCTGTTCTGCTCTTGCTGAAGACCTTAATGTGGTTCCCACCACCCCCTTCAGACAGCTCAGAGTCACCTGTGAACGTCCAGCTCTAGGGGATATGGCACCTTGGCTTCCATGGGCATTTGCATACACATAATTAAAAATAAGATAAACCTTTTTTAAATATATTAATTTTATTATAAAAAGATTGTATCCCTGTATATTTTAAGTTTTCTGAAATACACCAAGACAGATTTTAGAGGTAACAAGCAAAATATATGGGCTCAATTTTTTAAAATAAATATTCAAATTCAAAAGGCATTCATGTTTTCAAACATACAAATGATATCTCCAAGAAAGAGTTATGAGTGCAAATACCAGGCTGTCCAGCAGAAAGACACAAGCCTCACTATACCCCATACCATTTATAAGAACCAAGATGTCCCAACCCAGCTCAGAACCCACAGCCCGACCAAGCTGTCAAGTGCTGGGAGAAATAAAGAGGAAGCCCAAACACTATGTTTTGGTTCCCCTGACTCTACTACAGAAGAGCACCTTGTGTGTATCAGGAAACATCACTTAAGTCTACCAGGCTGCAGCTGCCAATGCCTGAATGCTAGGGCTGCCGGGAAACATGGGTGGAGCAAAAGAAGGGTAGGTTAAAAGGGGAGAAACAAACACCCTATTATGAGAAATCACCTCAGATTTCTCGTCTCTGCCTGTTCAGTAGATGCTTGGGTTAATTCAAAAGCAATTAACCAAAAAGCTTTATCAGGGGCCTACAGGACATGTAAATATAATAGTAGCTCTGTGAGTTACAAAGATCCCATCAGCTAAGAAAACCTGAAGACATGCTTCCTGGCTTATGGGTCTTTAGGTTACTTATCCAAGACGGAGAGTGGACAGAGTCAGACAGACTGTTTCTCACATTGGCTGGCTTGCTTTCTTTCCTTTCTTTCTTTCCTTTCTTTCTTCTTTCTTTCTTCCTTTTTTTCTTTCAATCATTAACCCTTTAACATCCCTCATCAGCTTTATAACAATTTCTGGTACCCTGTACCTCAAGTCCTTAACAATCCTAAAAGTTTCATTCCTGTTCAAAGTACCCAACACAGAAATCAAGAAGAGTATAGGAATCATTGTTTCTACTTGGAAAGTAAAAGATTACTGTGTCCAAAGATCTTCATGACTCACAACTAGCCTTGAGTAAAGTTAAGAGCTAATGCCAAGCCAGGTGTGGTGGCGCATGCCTTTAATCCCAGCACTCGGGAGGCAGAGGCAGGCAGATTTCTGAGTTCAAGGCTAGCCTGGTCTACAAAGTGAGTTCCAGGATAGCCAGGGCTATACAGAGAAAACCTGTCTCGAAAAACTAATAATAATAATAATAATAATAATAATAATAATAAAATAAAAGAGCTAATGCCATTCATAAACATGGTACATGACATCAAGCCACCTTCTCTGTGGTCTTCTGGGAAGTTCTACTGGGCCAGCACGGCTATAACATTGCAATGCTGAGCATTGTCAAATGCAATTAAAAAGAAAAGGTCAAAATACAGCAAGAAAATCTTGTTACATCCCATACATGGGAGTTGAGCAGCCAAAATAATGTGTTGTAGAGCTTATTTATACCAGGCATGATACAAATAAATAAATAAAGGGAACCAGCACAGAGAGACCCATCAATACCCAATTATACTGATCAGTACATGCAAACCTGTGGTTTGCAATGTAGATGCATGTTGCAGTATATTTGACCACACTGTGACCCCTGATATTGCATTATTTACTGTTGATTCCCAGCACCCACTCAAGACAAATCAGACTCACCTGTAATTCCATCTGTGCCTAGTTTCATGACTCAGTCCTAGCACACACCTTTAATCAAAGAGCTTTCTGTTAATTGTAAACAGCATTAAACAAAGTCAACCATAGGTTAAGAGGTAGAGCAAGCAACCAGTTGACAGGAAGTAAACATGGGAAAAATCAGAGAGTAAAAGGAAGTCAGGAGGATGGGTAGAGAGGCACACAGGAAGTAGAAGGGAAGGACATTCAGTTTGAGGTGTTTTGAGACTCATGGAGGAGAGCTTCCTTTTGGGACATCAGCTATGAAGGAAGGCCAGCTGTGTGTTTTCTCTGCTTCTCTGAGCTAGCAGGCTTTCACCCCAGCATCTGGCTAAACCAAACAATTGAGATTTTATTTTTAAAAAACAACAACAACAAACAAACAGCAGATGCAAATCCATGGGTTGCAGAAACAGAGCTCTAAATGCTTACTGATCCAGGGAACCATCAGAGTAATCCTTTGGGAGGCTTAGTCATAAGGTGATTTATCAGTCTCTATAGAGCCTCACAACTATTAACAGAGCAATTTGAGAATTAAGAGTTTTCAGAACTGACCAGCCACACATGGCATGGGTTTGTTAATCTAATTGTAGTGGGGGGTGGGGGTTGTCAAGATGCTAGAGGAGTCTTTATAATAAAATTTGGGGTTAAAATTCCAAGTCACAAAGTAAATGGCAGCACATGTCACCATGAGCATCAGGCTCTGCTTCTAGGCCCAGTGACCTACTCAGCTGTGACAGGGCATGAGAATCAAGGGGATGCCAGAAATGCCTGGAATTCGAAAGGACACAGCTGGTAGCATGGTGACTTTGTCAGTCACAGGTTCCAGGGTGGGCACCTGAGCCCAGCAGGAGGGAATGAGGAGGCTGAGCAAGGTAACTTTCCTCCCTGCAACCTGCTAAATAGACATGCTCAGGGAAACTGCAACAGAAACAGTGATAAGGTGAGGATTGGAGGGTGCAGTGTTTGCAGATTAGATGCATCCTAAGCACTATCCACTGCTCATGACCAACATCAAAGAAGTGTTGGTACAAACTGGACATTCTAAGGCATGGAGTCTCCTCTTCTGAGCCTGCACCGACCTCCCTTCTATAGCCCTAGGACCTTGTTTCATCCATGCAGTGCAGTGCAGTCACAGCTGACAGGAAAGTAGACTCTGAGACCATATCAGGATATTTCTAAAAACTTTGGGGACCCCCAAATTGTGTGTATATGTTACAGGGGAAATCTGAGTTATTTTTTTTTCTTTGCAGGGATTGGGAAACATAATCTCATTTGCAAAAGAATTTTAAAACAGACTTAGTAAGACTCTCAAGAGCAATTTTTTTTTTTTTTTTTTTTAGCATTTGAGAGAAACGCCAGGCAGACCAGCTGTCAGTCTTGGCAGTAGCCAGGAAAGATACAGGAAAGAGGAAGGAAGAGACAAGACTTTGAAAAGCAGAGTCTGGGGGGGGGGGGGGGGGGGTCAGTGAGCAGCTACATGGCAGACAAGCTGCTGAACAGCAGAAGGGAGGGATTTCAGAGGAAAGAAGAGAGTCAGGGGAAGCATGCTCAGCCTTTGTCCGGTGTCAGGAAGAAAAGGCGAATAAAGGAAGGAAAAGCAAAAGTTGTGCTTTTCTGGGTCCCTCTGGAAATCAGTCAAACTGTTGTTTTACGAGACGGGAAAACTCAGCAAGTAACTGCCCTGGGGAGGGGTTTCTGGGAAGAGTAAGTACATTATCTCATTAAGGAGATAACGTTTCCTCCTCTCTCCTTAGCATGGCTTTAAGTAAATCAGCTTCCCCAGGGATGGACTTCAAGCTAGGTGAATGACAGCCCTCAGCTGGATTAACTCTTACAGGAGGAGATAACAGGACGTAATGTTCTCATCTTTGGAGCAGATAAGAATGTCCAAGGCCAGAAGTAGATTTCATTAGGGAGGGGTCCATCCTCTAAGCTCTCTGGGGCTCCTAATCTCCATCTAGCTACCTAACAAGGACATGTGAACTGCCGTTGTAAACACCATGCTTAGAGATGCCCGCAAACCAGAAGGCTGTCAAGCTCTGCCTCATACCAGTTCCACTTCTTCCAACCCAGCAACACCAATTCTCAGGGACACTTCACTATTCTGGGCCTTCTGCTTCCTAGCAGGGTGACTCTAAGAAAATTCTCTAAACTCTCAAATCCTCCTACTAATCCTTTAAAACGTCTGCCTCACCAGGTCCCAGAGGAATTAAATCATGTGTAAAGTGCTTGCTCTGATGGCTTACATAAAGTGAATTCTCTTGTTTTAGCAATTATTATCTCAATGTCATTTTTTACTGTGATGACTTAAACAGGGAAGGGGGTTTCAAAAAAGTAAGATACCAATAATAAGCTTCTTCATTGATATGTGTTTACATAAATTATTAATTTAAATATTTAAATTATGAATTTAATTGTGTTCAGCTTTTGGGACTTGGTTAAGTGACTTTCCTGCAACTTCTATAAAAGGACCCCCTGTTGTGCCCTTGCTTTCTTCAAGACTTATAGCTCATCATAATACCAACAGGTTGTAAACTACACCATAGGTCAATTAATGATATTTCACACACACACACACACACACACACACACACACACATACACACACTTCTTATGGACACATATTTACCAAGCCACAATTTCACCCAACTCACAAAAATTAGAACTAGATATCTATAAACTAGGCTTAATTTTGCAAACAGAAAATCTAGATAAAGCTATGTTAACTTTTGGGTTATTTCATAACATAATTTTTATTTATGTTTTTCTTTTTCTTAATTAATTACATAAGCTTGGAAAAAGTAAAAATCATTTTTAATTTCATGCAGGCAATATGTTTACAATATTTAACACACTTAGCCCTAAATACTGAACTGTTTGCAAATACACTCCATTCTCCTCAGATGATGGGTTTCACTCACTGCCCTTTCTGCCTAAGTGTTCCTACCCAACATCTGAAACCTACCAGGGGCATTTACCACTTGCTACAGGGGAGGGCTCACACATGGGCACCTATGTTCAATTTTAAAAGGTCTGCTCCTGGTTGGAGTTGGCACTGGGTGAAGGATGGGAAGGGAGGTCTTTGGGACAGGACTGAGTGATGCTACAGCTGAGCTCTTACAAGTGAATAACCGCTAAATTGCAACTTTGAAACAAGGAGTTGTTGCTCTTCTCTAATGGGCTGAAAGAAGCTTTGTGAGGAAGTTATTGTTTCATCCTTACCTGCTTGGTGACAGAGCGCTGAGGTGTTCACCTGCTGCATCAGAGCAGAACCCATCAACGTTGTCTGAAACTGCTATTCTGTGAAACCGTTCATACCAAATAGAGCTGTCAGTACCTAATTTTCTCATCAGGAAAACACTTCCTTCAAAATTCAGGAATGCTTCTGATAAATCCCCCTGGCTCTTCTTCCTCTGAGTTAGTGTTTGTCTATCTTCAGAGCCATGTGGAACATCACATTCCTCTTTCCATGTGGATGGAGCCTGGAGAACCGTCTGTTACCCAATCTTCCTGTAAGATGGGACTGACCACGTGTGGGCAGGACACCAGATCTGAATTTTCTGGGTGTCTTGTTTGTCTTCCAGGTGTTTCCTCTGCTCTTCTTTGCTATCTATCCCAAAGCCTGTACTCTACAGCACACTAAGTATAGAATCCTCTAACCTATAATCTGCAGTCTCTACAGTATACTAACTGTGGAATACTCTAACCTAACCACACACATGCCCTCTAGGTAGCAGCTCAGTTTCACTGTGGGGCTTTGACAAACAGTGGTATATTCCCTGCTTTTCTCATGGCTATGACCAAATACCTACCTGACAAGAGGCAATTTAAGGAGGGAACATTTTCTTTTGATTCATGGTTTGAATATTCACAGTCCATTGTGGCAGGAAAAGTGTGGTGGTTGAATGAGAAATGTCCCATGAAGGCTCATGTGTTTAAACACTTGGTCCCGACTTTGTGCTGATGTGTCAAGAGGTTATGAGACCTTTAGCATAGTAGCCTTGCTAGAAGTACATCATTGGGGCAGGCTTTGAGAGTTTAAAGTTTTACCTCACTTATAGTTCTCACTCTCTGATGTGTGTATGTAGCTGAGATGTGATCTCTTGGCTTCCTGCTTCAGATCCCTCATGTCACCAAGCCTCCCCCCACCTCATGAAACTGTGAGCCAAGAAAGACTTCTCTTTTAAGATTTTATCTTTACTCATGTGTATGTGTGTCTTATGTGTGTAGGTATTCACAGAAACCAGAAGAGGGTGACAGATCTCCTGGAGATGGAGTAACATTCTGGCACACACAGTGATCTGGCTTCTAATTTGCATAATTAGTTTTCCCCAAAGGCCCATGTGTTCACAGCTTGGCTTCTAAGTTGGCACTGTTGTGAGGTAGAGTCTGGTGGGAGGTCCTAGTTCACCGAGGGCACACTCCTTTAGGGGTTCCTTTCTCTTCCATTCCATGAGGAAGATGGTTCCACTCTACACAGACTTCCACCATGATGGGCCTGCCTTCCCATAGGCTTAAAATGATGACAATCAATTATGGAGATACCTCTGAAATAATGAACACAGATAAATCTTTTCTCTTTAAATTTAACTATCCCAGGTGTTTAAGGAAGGGAAAGTTGGCCAATACACACTCACATACATGCATGCATACACACACACACACACACACACACACTCTCTCTCAAACATAATGGTAAACATCAAGGGAAAAACTTAAGTTCTTAAAATAAAAAAATGAAACTAGGCAACTTCTTAAATCTACATAACTGCATAGAGTATTGTTCCTTGTATTCCAATTACCGAAAGAAAACACAGTGAAACTCTCTAAATCTAATACCAATTTTATGGCTAAATTATTTCCATTTACTTGAACAAAGTCAGGTAATAAAATAATATCATGATTTATAGAAGTTTCACTTATTACAAAGGCTAATAAAAAGCAGAAACAGAATAATGATCAGTGTGTATACCATGGATTTTTCTTTTGCCTTCGCTGTGTACAGAGGGGTTTTAAGCAAGTACACAGTTGACCTATGCTTTCCAAACAAGTATGTTAATTTTCCACATGGCTCAGAAACATTCCATCCATTGTTTGGTCCATTATAGCTTTTTCCTTAGTCATAAAGCCTGCATTCATTCACCTTCTTTCCACTGAAAATATCAAGAGAATGAAGGCTTAGTACTCTACCAGCCCCAAGCTATTGTTTGTGCTATAACTCTACAATAACCATGAATTTATTTATAAATGTGTTATTTCAAGTCCTAAGATGATCTTTTTGATAAGTATTTCTTTTATGAAATTAGTCAACTAATTGGTTTTTATCAAGTTTAACGATGTGCAGGATAAAAGTTGCTGGGAGTTTTTTTAAAAAAAGAAAAAAAGAACTAGAACCCAGGGGCTTGATAATGTAAAAATACAAATTACCAAATTATATTGATGAATAAGAAAACTGTAACTGATGTGGATTGTCAAGTTGCAATGAGTCATGAAGAAACAGTAGCAATGCTGTTTGTGTTGCAATAGAGTGCTTTGTGTTGAACAAAATTATGAAGGAGGACAAATAGAGATGGATGGAAACCACACCAACTAGAAATCCCAGGTATGGTAAGAGAGAGATCCCAAGTGCAGTAACAGAGAGATCCCAGGTGCACTGGGCAGTAACAGAGAGATTCCAGGTGTGCTGGGCAACAACAGAGAGGTCCCAGGTAGGATCAGTAAAAAGGAGGCACGTGGGAACAGACTACCTTAATAGGCAGCAGCAGGAGTTGGAGAGAGACGACAGTAAACAGAATCTCAGTCAATTGCTGCCCAAAAAAGACAGGGAGGAAAACCAGGGAGGAGGTATCAGGTCATAGGCACTGAGGCCAGGCAGCTGTTCTTCCCAATTCTAGCTCTACCTGCCAGAGTCACTCTCCTCCTCTCCTAGACATGACAGCAGCAAGTGCCTCGGAGAATCCTGATATGTCAAGCATGATCAAATACAGATATTCTCATTTTCAACCCTGCAGAGGGGCCAGGGCCTTACTGAAAGGTTTTTGTGTGGAGTGATGAGATAATCACTCAGCACTCTGGGAAAGCACCCATAATCTTATCAGGAAAGGCTCCTCCTTCCACACCCTAGGTGCCCTTCTCAGCAGTTTGACTAGGTAGCAGCACAGTTTGAACTGGCTTCTCCCTCAGCTCCAGCTCCAGCATTACAAGACAACTGAAGGTCCTGGAGCCAACTCTCCCACTTCAGTCTTTAACCAGAGGTTCCCAGAAACTCTCCATTGTCTACTCTTACAAATGCTGGACTTCATGGGGCCATGGACTGAGCATAGGTGGAGAAAGCCATGGATTCAGACAGTTGGCTACATTAGTTATTCTTAATTAATTACTTGTTCATATCTTATTCTTCTTACATGTGTAAAATGTACGTCATAAATGTGAGTTGCTTCAGTTGTGAGGCTTGAGCGAGATGGTAACAGCAAAGGCAGATTAACCTGGTCAGATTGGTATGGTGGTGCACAACTGTAGTCCCATTACGTGGAAGCCTGAGGCAAGGGGATGGCAAGTTCAAGGCCAAACTGAGATGCATGGTGAGAATCTTTCCATGAGAAAAGGAGAGGAAACTGGACACAGCATCTAGTGGACATGCTTTGCTTCGAAGGTCCATTCCTTGGCAAGCAACGGATTCAGTGCAGTCATAGCACACACAACATAAGTTATAACACAGCGGGACATAGTATGACTACTTTAACCATCACAACAATCCATGAGGGAGACCATGTCATTGTTCCCATTATACACATGAGGAAATCAAGGTTTACAAGCGTTCAATAATTCACCAAGTCACACACGGTTAAGAGTGATCCCATGAGTCTTCCTAACCCAATGCACCCCCTACATCCTCAGAGTCCTGACTGAGTGACCATATAACACAGTGTTGATCCCCAGGTCCAGGCCATCCCTGACCTGAAGCCCTCAGTCATGAGAATACTCCATGACAAGCCATAGTCAGCAGGAAGCATTTATCTATTACATTTTATCCACAAGGCACACGCTGCCCACTCTGTTACTTTTCTCTCCAGAAGGGTGAACATTTTAATGAGAATTCCTGTCTTCTCACACATTCTGCCTTCATTCCTAGCTCTAGACAGACTATCATTAGGTTAGTGGTGTGTCCCACTCTCATCCAAGCTGAATGGATGGCATTGCTCTGCTCAAACCTTCACCCTACTGGTCATTTTCTCAGAGCCTGTGACAATTGTTCTCTTTCTGTCCCCAACACCTCCTACTTCCTTCACCCACTTCTGCTGTATTCTTTCCCTCAGGGAACTTCCCATTTATCCATTCTGAGGACACAAGGCCTACCCTTCTACAGTAGTCTCCACAGAGCACTGCTGTGCCCCAGTCTTCACCAACATCTCTGTGGAACACTATTCTGGGAAAAATAACATCTCTCCATCTCAGGTTCTCTCCAAGCATATGACAGGTCTGAAAATGTATCCGGGGTTGTCTCTTTAAAATGTATGTAGCCAGGGCCATCTCTTTAAACCGTGATTCATCTCTGCTGACCCAGGGTAACACTGGGACATTTTACTTTTTGGGTGTCTTCTATATTTCAGGAGAGAGGAAGTGAGAGTCCCACAGAGACGATGTGTATCATCTCCAGTGTCAAGGTAAGCCCCATCTTCTGGTGAAGCTAGATCAGAGGCAGACTTGAAGAGAGATAGATCTGAGTGTCCGTGTGATTCTAGCATGTAACATGCAGACCTGCCCCTGCATATAATGCTGAGGCCTCTGTTGTACTAGGATACCAGGACTTTTGAAGTTTTGTTCAGTTTCCAAAATCTTCTATGAGACTGTGTCAGTCAGCAAACATGAGACCTTCATCCATAGTAAAAAACAAACAAACAAACAAACAAACAAACAAAAAACAAAAACATAAATTATTTTGATCACTTTACAAAGTAAGCAAGGTATTTCAAACCATGATTTAGCTTTCCATCAATGGGACAAAGCATCCAAGACAAATCTAGTCAAAGGATGAAACGCATTTTTGCTCATTATATCAGAGGCCCCAGCCCATAAGTAGCATGGGCCTGTTACTCTTGGGCTGAGCCTCTCATCATGTCAGGTGTGAGGAGCAGAGGAAAGCTATCTACCTCCTAGCACCCAGGATATAGTGAGACAGAAGAAGGAATTGCCAGAGTTCTGATCTCCACTTCAAGGGCACACTCAAATGACTTAACTTCTGCCTACCAGGTTTCCCTCCTGAAGGTTCCACTGCCTCCCATGTGCCTTTGCAGAGCATTTCAGATCCAACACTCACCTGCTGGATTCAGAAGGAACTGAATAATTAATCTTTTCAACTGTGACACTCTCCTTATGATGTTCACGATAGACTGCTGTTCTCGGTATTTTTATGATTTTTATTTAAATTTACTTTGCTTTGATTTGAGTGATTTGCATTTCTATTTCTCTTATTCTGCTGTCTGCCACTGAAAGTGTTATAATAGCTATTTCTAGCAATCAGCTCCTTCTGCCGAGAGGCATCTCATGGTCTCATTACAAGCCCTCTAAGCTATACTGATTATGGGGATTTCCTGAGACCTCCAGGGTTCTCAGTCCTCTGTTAACATTGTCAGAACATAATTTGGTGAATCTGTGTGTGTTAGCTTGGTTTCTCAGACTTATTAGGCTCATGCCACAGCATTAGCTTATTTAGGGCTAGTTAAAAATGTTCAATGTTTTAGGGCATGTATTGTTCTTGCCGAGCACAGAGTTTGGTTACCAGCACCCACATCAAGTGGCTTACAACAACTGTAACCCCAACTCCAGGAAGATATGATGCCTTTGGCTTCCACAGGCAACAGTACTCATCCGCACATACTCACACATGCACGTGCACTCACACTCATAACTTCAAAATAATTAGAGTAAATACTTTTTAAAATAAACTTCTTGGTACACACTGTATTTAAGTTTTTAAAAGTCACTACACACACTAATTTAGTGACTATGAGTCATTGCTTCTCCGGAGATAGGAGGCTAAGCTCTTGCAGTTCTCTGATCACAACATCACCAACTGCTGTATGTTTCTGCCACCTAACAGCATACACTTATCACAAACAATTGATTGCACAGACTTTGGATGATTTTAAACCAGGAGCTTTGGAGTACATTTGTGCTCCATGGCATCATAACACAAGTCAGTCTCCCATACTCCAAAAAACCACTCCTCTAAGAAACCCTTCATCATCACCCTTGTCAGGTCCTTTTGGAAATTTTCTACAGATTTCTGATTTGCAGAATCTTACTTGGCTTCCAGTGTCACACATATCATATGGCACAGCTAGTATGGGGGGGGGGTGTGTGAGTCAGCCAGTACTGGCCCAGGAGCTAATGACCAACTGACAGACCCTGGGTCACATGGCTGAACTTGGACTTCCTTTGTTTTCATCCTTGAAGCATCCCATGATGCTTATTTCAAATTCAACCACATTTAAAATATTTTCCATAGCCCCATCATAACTTGAAGGTGTCATGTTTTTAATTTCCTGGTGGTTTACTGTATGGAATAGTGAATTTCTTCTACCTATAGGGAGAGGAAATGTATTATATCATTGACTCATTAATATTCCTAATGATGGCTCTCTAGCAAATGGATTTTCCCAGAAGGCCCAACATAGCTTAGGTTTAAGAACACCAGAGAGAATTTAGCCTAAGGTTTACCATCCGCTATAGAAACTGAAATATCAAAAATTAAAACAACTTTACAAATGAAAAAGAAGACAATAAAATGCCACTAAGTCACAATAAAACATCACATAGAGAGAGACAGAGAGAGAGAGAGACAGACAGAGAGAAAAAAAGGACTAATAAGTATGAACGTTGAAACGGGAAAGCACAGTGAGCCAGATTGATGTGGTAGCAAGTCTATAATCCCAACAACAAAAGAGGCCGAGGCAGGATTACAATAAACTCAAGGCCACCTTAGGTTACACAGTAAATCCTGTCTCAATATAAATAACAATACTAAGCCGGACAACAGTCATGTCCAACTTCCTCTGCAAACATTTGGGTCAGGCAGGCAGCTCAAGTTTTTCCCAGCTCTACACAAGAGAAATCTAGAAATTCAATGTTTACAACAAAAAATAAAAATGGTGGGCAGCAGGTGAATCACCAAGCATGGAATCTGGGCATCAAGACACTACCCACCCATACATGCAGTGCACATTCATGACTTCGGGGAAATGGGAGAGTATGCTTGTGTGAGTCCTACTGCTCCATTATCAGCTAGCAGTCTGTTGATTATTCCTCAAATACTCTAAGATGCCTGTTGTTGTTTTAATTGAAATTCAGTATTGTATCTAATTAGTAGGTGTTGAATAAATATTTGTGATTCAACTGACAGAAATGTACAAGTTTCATAAAACATCCTGGCATAAAATGTGATGCCAGTGAAGGAGAGCTCTGATGGATAGCTTGTATGTATTCCTCACAAAGTGAGCTCTGCTGAGAGTCACTACTGTCAGAGTGATCCCATGATAGTATGATCTGAAGAGCAGTATTCACTCCTTCTGATGCTAAGATAGGAAAAATTGCCCAGCTCATAAAACTGAAGAGAAAATAAAAAAACTACCCCAAAGGTAACTAGTTTCCTATACACAGAACAATCAGTAGTGTTGATATGCTAAGCTACCTGCAAAGGCTAAAGAGCTAAGGGTCCGTTTAAAAAGATGGACATTTTGAACTGAGGAGGGTAGACAGGTCTTCCAAGGAGCCCGAATCTCAGGGTCACTCTAAAGAAAATGCTTGTGGCAAACATTGATCCTTGTTTTGAGGATGTTTAGAAAAGGCTCTGGTGGTTTGGTGAAAACATAAACTTTTTTTAAAAAAAAAACTTCTCCACAATATGGGCACAGACTAACAATTAATCTGATGTTAAAGTGAGAGCACACACACAAAAAATGAGAACTGGAACTCTCTGAGTAACTACAAGTAAATGAGATGCAGTAAATAGCATTATGGTTCATATGTTTCAATTAATATAAAATCACCAAAAATTATAATTATCTAGAGTCAAATGAAAATTTTTCTACATGTAGATGAATTTACCTAAGAAAACAAGAATTTTCTTGGGTAATTTAAAGAAGAATTGACTAAGAAAATTCTCACAAGATAATATGTTTTAAAAGATGTTGGGTGTATTACCTACTTCTCAAACCCTGGTGACAAATGTCTGACAGAAGCTACTTCAGAGAGAGTTTGTTTTGGTCCATGGTGGTAAGTCTATCATGGTAGCGAAGCCATGACAGTGAAGCAGCCAACATGACATCTCCATGGAGCACAGAGGAACAAATGTCAGTGCTAATCTCACTTCTTTCTCCTTTCCTTTACACTCTGTCCAAAACCCCAGTCTATGTGATGGTACCCCACCCCACATTCAGGGTCGATCTTTCCTCTTCAGTTAAACATCTCTGGAAATATCCTACCCAGAGGCATGTCTACCAGGTGATACCAAATCAAGTTGACAATGAACACAAACAATCATATTGTGATATAAATACATTTACCTCACAGAGTAAAAGAAGATGAGAGGGGTGGAGACAAGCTTGAGAAACAGTTTATATATGACATGTAAAGCAAAAGACTGATGAAGAGCATCCAGAAGAGCTTGTGGGACATAATAGAAGAACTGCAAGCCCAACATAGGAGTGCCCAGCCAGAATCTCTGCACTTAGACGCTGAAGCAGGAGATTTCTGCAAGTTCAAGGCCAACTTGGGCTACATTAAGAAATCCTGTTTCAAGATAATCAACAAGAAATAGAAAGACTAGGAGGAAGAGAGAGAGGAAAAGGCCTCTATTTTGGTTCCCCAAGTATGTGCCTTTTTGTATTCTGTCCCATAATGAATCAGGGAGAGCATGTGTGACTAGCAGACCTGATGGTTGTGACTTTCAAGGCTGAACATAAAGGAAACCACCACCTGCCCAGCTCCCTGCAGGAGAGCCAGCTGCAGTGCTGTAGTTCACAGAGACCGGTATACACACTGTTTTCCTGTAGGGACAGGGAAAAGAATTGCAAGTGTCTAAAGTCATTCTTCCAGAGCAAGAGGAGTGCTTATGTTATTTATATTGCTTTTCTCCCCCCTCTTTTATGATGGGATTTAGCCAATGGAAGAATGATTTCCTTTTTTTTTTTTTTTTTTTTGGAACAGAATATTCTAGGGTAAAGAATTTAAAAGAAATGTATAAATATAAAATATAGGATTTGGGGACATTTCGTTTCAAACAGGAGGCATACTAGGCCACATTTACCCTTTCCTCTTACTTGAATTAGCTGCCTTTCTTTGTAAGAAAGCTTATACACAGCAGTTCACCACCATAAACCTCTGTAGTAAAATATCACTTTACCTACATTGAACGCTTGTGCAGACATGCATCTACTTTTAAAATCCTGGCCAAAAGCCTGTAAAGTAATTATAACCTTGAAAAAGATCCAACCCTCACAAATGTTACACATAAATTTTTTTTCCAGAGGAACAGAATGATCTAACAACAACAAAAAAATCCATAAGCTATCAGGACCAAGCTTTAATTCCATCAGTGAGCTGGCACCTTATAATCCAAAAAGAAAAAAAAAAAGTGCATGAAGCAGGGGAAGTGGAGAGAAATAAAGTTCCCATTTGGCTCCTGGGTTTAATGGAGCTCCTGGAAGTTGCTAAGCCCAAGGCCCTGCACCTTGATGCTCACTATTCTCCAGCACAAAGATGACAGAGGTGAGATCACAGCAAATTATCAGTGTGTGTCAGATAGGGACCAAATCCACTCAGGATATGGAAAACAGACCAAAACAATGCTCTCCACACTGCTTTGATAGGTACTTTTCTGGTTGCAATAACAAAACACTTGACCTATAAAGCTTAAGGAAGAGCTTGTTTTGTCTTGTTTCTGTGGGGAAAGCATGGCACCAGGAACAGGAGGGCTGTTGCCACAGTCATGAGGCAGAGCAAGATGAACAATGCTACTCAGCTGGCTTTGTCCTTTCTATTCCATTCAGCACTCCAACTCACAGGACAGTGCCACTCACACTCAGACTGGCTGTCCTTCTCCAGTCAAACCTTTGGAAATTTCCTCACACTCAGAGTTGTGCTCCCCCAGCAAGTCTAAATCCTGTCAGTGTGGTGGAGAATTAGTCATCACAGATACTGAACATCTGGTGTTAAGGGCTCAGTCTCACAAATGTAAGGCTCTGACAACATAGTGAGACCCAGGACCAAGTTCACACATCTAAGCCTCTTGCTTTCTCAGTCTGCGATGCTAAGCAAATTATACAACATCTTTGAGCTCTGCCTTCCCAATGGCAAGCATGGCCAGTGACCCTCTTTTGAGGGTGTGTGACAGCTACAGGAGTTACTTTCCTGCCTTAATGCAGACACTCTTTAGTGCTTTTCATCTCAACAGTGATTGAGAGTTGAAAACTTAATCAGAAACTCTTAAAGTTGAAAGATAACGTCATACCCTCTCTAGACTTGAAGTTTATCTGAGACATTATCTCCAATTCCATAAAAACTAGCCAACTCCAAGGAGACTATTGCACAGCAACAATCGTAACATAGCCTATTTCTACACATCACTCCATTAAAACTTAAGCAACACTGCCTCAGAAGGCTGTATTCTCAACTTTGGAGTAGTACATCTTCTTATCGATAAAATTAATGTTTGAGCCTCATACTTGTATCAGCAAGCAATACCACTCCACCATGATGAAAGAAATATAAATGAAGGGAAATCCTTTTATACACCTGTACAGTCTTCAATCATTACACAGTTTCCTTATTTGAGAATTATACCGTTTCTCCCCCATACACGCTTTGATTCTAAAGGGCATGATACCGTAGACATTATCATATCATCTTGAGCAAAGTGACTTCTTGGAATGCAATCTGGTGCTACCCAACACTTGCTACATCACCTAAAACACAGACACTGAGTTTCAGAACTTCCTCAGGAACAAGCCAGAAAGAAAATACTTCAAATGCATCTGCTCATCATCTTGTCCAGGCAAAACAAGAAATCACTTAATCACCTGTTCTAGCTCAGAGTTTGCCAGCTGCTTGGATACAACAGACAGGAGTTAAATCTCAAACCATACAATTATCGGAGCATTACAGATCAGCCAGACACACAAGAATGATGTAGAGGATGCAGGTGGGTGTGTACTCAACAAATAGTCCTTGTTCTCATTTTTTACCAGAAGTGCTACGAAGGAAACATGTTTCCTCCATTCAAGGGAACTCAGATGCATCTTTATCAACATAAATAAGCTGTTATTTCACTCTTAAAATGATCAAGATAAGGAAGGCTGGACTTTGGAAACCAGGCTATGTGTGTTTAATACATGTGTAAGAGCAGGAACATAAGACCTAATTCCTGTATGGTCACCTTGTTTCTAATTGCCTATGTTTAGGAGCAAATGTCTCTTGGAACCAAGTCTCAGACCTCACTGGTCAGTACTCTCTTCAACCAAACACATCCAGCTGTAGGTGTTCAGAAATGATTATAAGAAAGTTTCCATTAATCTTCATGTTCTTTGGAAGAAAATTAGTTTTCAAACCTTAAATCAATTACTAGGTATGAGTGATGGCACAATTTCTCCATCCCATGGGACGAAAAATCAATCATACCAAAAAGGCTCCTGACACCATTCCTTAAATATTAAATTTCTTTCAAGATACAAATGGATATAAAGAACTCGCTTGAGATCATCAATGCAAGCCTCTACAAATATGCATGATTCAAATATGATTTTTGAAACCTTCAGAACTCTTGCTCTGGTTTTCTAAAAGAAAAAATTAGTATCAATATGAAAAATCTTCAATATCTCATTTAAATATCATGTTCGTTCTGACACATAACTTTTTTTTAACATGGGAATCTAAGTCAAAGGCAACCACAACTGTTGTCAAAGACAAGAGTTCTCTTGACACTGACTTCAGGAGGACCAGTTCCAGGCTCCTGTGTCTCCCCATGATTCAGACTGTCACGCTCATTCTCCTGGAAATCATACATCTTCATGCTAATTGTGGTGCACCTTCTACCTGGAACCTTCCCCACCTCCCTTTGAGGCCAGTTTGGTCTACAGACCAAGTTCCAGGACAGCCAGGGCTACACAGAGAAACCTAGAGCCCACAAAACAAACAAACAACAACAACAAAACCAAGTTAGCCACTGTTCGAGATCCTTTGGCCTGTGGCTCACAATGCTGCACTCACTTTTTTCACTATACTTTATACTAGTTTCCCACTACTGTATAAGCAGACATCTAGCCCATGCCAGGTAGCCAGTCTCTTATGTGTGTTCATAACCATGAATGGCAGGAATTGTCTTACACAACTAAGCGATCTTCACAGCCCAGCCCCTGTACTTTGTCTCTCAGAGAAGCCATGCAAAGCTGGGTTGGATGAGCCCAGTCTTCATTCACAAAATAAGGAAAGCCAGTCTTTGAAGAAAAGGGAAATGAAGACCACCTGGACAAAAGGCAAAAAAAAAGTATTTTCAGGTACTAGAGAAGGGACAAAACGAATCAGGTTTTCCACTTGCTAGAAGCTAGTACCCCACACCCACACTTGGGCCCTTTGAGAATTCCTGTATCCTTCCAGTAATCTCCAGTTTTCACTTATGCAACTTTGAAAGCATTTTAGTTTTTAGCAAGGTACTAATATAGCAGAAGTGATAACTAGTTGTGTCTTAGCTCAAAGACACTCCCTCCCAGATCCCATCACCAAGCAGAGCCTCAAAGTTCTCACCTGCCATGGGGGATAAAAACAATGTTTCAAAGAACTGCAGTCTGCAGATTTATAAAAATTTGTAAGAAAACCAGAGAACTGTGGAGGTAGCTTAAACAGAAATACCCTTTTATGGCTGTCATTTTCAAGATTAAAAAACTTGGAACCAGAGAATCTAACCCACTGACCAGAGGTCACACAGGCGGTCACAATCCTGTCCCAACAGATGTGGCCTTCTCTTACCTAAAACATACTTTTAACTCAGAACAAACAGGGAAATACCTACACATGGACACTAGCATGTTGGGGTTTGGTCTGATGATGCTGTGTATTTAAATGTTAAATACTGGCTCCCAAGATCTGCTTGCCCCTGATGAGCAGATCCTCATGTACACCAAGGGATGCTGGGTAAACTTTTCTCCCCAGTTTAAAAATATTGGTTAAATAATGGTGACTGCAGCCAATTGCTGGGAAGAACAGAAAGGCAGTGTTCAAGTTACTGGGCTGGGATCACAGATAAGGACCACGAGGAAGGAGGAGAGAGGAGAAGAAAGGAGGTGAAAAAAGAAAACAGAAAACAGGCGATCTCTATTAGATGAGATGGACCAGGAGCAAGCGCTGAGTAAAATGCCCTGCCCCTCGCTGCCCCCGCCCCAGGACAGACTGCTGGAACAGAAATAACCTGGGGAGATTCAAACAGCAAGTATGTGGGGAGCGCAGCTGGGAACTACCAGTCTAGCAATAGAGAAAATTAGATTAGAGGTAATTCCCCAGTAATTGTGCTAGAGCTAATTTTAAAAAACAACAACAACAACAAAAAACCCATAGGACTTTGCCATGATTATTGGGGGGCTGTCAGGGTCATATTAATAACTAATAGAGTTTATTAAAATCCATTTACTAGCATTTAGGAGAGAGGACAGCATGAGTTATCCTACATCATGAAGGACAATGATAAGGTGGTCCTTAAGGCAGTCTATGCTCTAGTCTCACCATGGTAACTCCTGTATCTTCTGTCTCAAGAATACTAGGCCCTCTTGGCCTCAGTGTTTCTGTGTTCATTTTTTAAGTTATAAATTGGGTGAGTTAGTAAAGAATTGTTGGAGTGAGGAAAACTGTATTGGAGACAAAATTCTGCATAAAAAATTTTAATATTCATATTAACTGAAATGTACACGACCACAGTCCAGATTATAATTCTTTTCTCACTTCTTTGTAAAAATTCCTTAAAACTAAAGGATATAAAGAAAATCTGATTAAAATTAAAGAATATAAAGTAATCTGATAAAAATTAAGGCCACACAAAGCTCTATCAATCAACAATAAAACATATTAATAATTCATTAGGGCTTAGCTGGGTCCCTGGGCCATAAAACCAACACGTACCATAGATGGTTGTTTGGTTTTATTACCTTTTCAAATTATGATAAATTAATTGTCTCCTTCCCCTAGAAGCCTGGGTTTATGTTCTCTTTAAATATTTCACTAATACATTGGAGGTTAAATCTTTAAATCTCACAGTAGAAACTGATACTGAGGGTGACTTCAGAATCTACGTGTATATTCCAGCTTACCATAAATAGCAAAGGCTGTGTCACCAAAAGATATTCTAAAACCTATTTCCAAAAAGATTCCTGTATGAAAATAAAGTTTATCTATCTAGAAATTAGTAAAAATATGAAGGCAATGAAATGGCTGAGTGGGTAGTCATTTGTCATGCAAGTCTGACAACATAAGTTCAATCCCCCAACCCATGTAAGGTGGAAAGATGGAACTGTCTCCACAAAGTTGACCTCTGACCTCCACACACATACTATGGCATGTGCACCAACCCCCAAGAACTAACCCTAACCCTAATAATAGTAGTAATAGTGGCAATTTAAAAAACAATTTTAAAATTAGTAAAATATGTCTATTTTTGCCTTTCAATAAACAAGCTATTTGTTTATTTAATTAATGCTGCTTCATTCCACGATGTGGACCTGGAATGTTCCCCAAAGCCCCACACACTGAAAGCTTGTGCAATGTGGTAGACACTCTCTAAGAGGTACGACCTAGTAGAAGGCCCTTACAGCACTAGGTGTGTGTCCTTGAGGGGATGGAGGGAACCTCTCCTTCCCCCTTCTCTTCCTCTCCCTGTTGTTCACTTCTCTGCCATAAGGAAAATGGTTTTGCTCCACAAAACATTCCTTCCAGAATGTGACACTGAAGCCCAAGGCAATGGAGCTAGTCATGGGTGGAGAGATTGTCACTATAAAGCCTGTGACCAGGTCTCTAAGACTGAGCCACAATAAAACTTTGTACATTAGAAGTTGATCATTCCAGGTATTTGTTACAGTAACAAAAACCCAATTATGTAAGTAGAGACTCAAGAAGTAGGAGGGAGAGAAAGGGAGAGGGAGAGACAGAGACAAAGACAGAGACAGCGAGAGTATTATTTTTAAAAGTATTGGTCACAGAAAATGAATAGGCACATCAGAGCTTTTCAGTCTTCATCTATTAGATACACACAACCTTCTGTGAGGAGCTTGCACTGACACAAGCTTCCCACATCTATAGAAACTTGCACTGACGAAAGCTTCCTGTTCTAAACAATGCTGGGCTTTACCGTATGCTGGTTCGTTTTCTTTTATTATATATTTCTTTAAACTGCTTTTGTTTCCTCTCAAATGTTCATAGAAAGAAAGCAAATAACTTATAATCATAAACATGTCAAGCTAAGACTTTACCATTTTCCTACTTAAAGAAACAGGAAATGCCATAAAAGGAAATGCCTCTCAGCAAGACTTCCTCAATGCTGTCATAAGATGAAGGAAACCCGAACCCTTATAGTGACCTCTCTCCCAAGTTGCCTCCATGACTTTCTTTTCTTTAAATTTTTAAAATATTTTTATTACGTATTTTCCTCAATTACATTTCCAATGCTATCCCAAAAGTCCCCCCCACTTCCCTACCCACCCATTCCCATTTTTTGGCCCTGGTGTTCCCCTGTACTGGGGCATATAAAGTTTGCAAGTCCAATGGGCCTCTCTTTCCAGTGATGGCCGACTAGGCCATCTTTTGATACATATGCAGCTAGAGTCAAGAGCTCCGGGGTACTGGTTAGTTCATAATGTTGTTGCACCTACAGGGTTGCAGATCTCTTTAGCTCCTTGGATACTTTCTCTAGCTCCTCCAATGGGGGCCCTGTGATCCATCCAATGACTGACTGTGAGCATCCACTTATGTGTTTGCTAGGCCCCGGCCTAGTCTCACAAGAGACAGCTATATCAGGGTCCTTTCAGCAAACGCTTGCTAGTGTATGCAATGGTGTCATCATTTGGAGGCTAATTATGGGATGGATCCCTGGATATGGCAGTCTCTAGATGGTCCATCCTTTTGTCTCAGCTCCAAACTTTGTCTCTGTAACTCCTTCCATGGGTGATTGTTTCCAATTCTCCATGACTTTCTTATATTACACCATTTTTTTCTCACAACAGTCCTAAGGTGCGGGTAGTAGTGTGTCAGCCATTGCATATGTAAGGAAACAGAGAGCTTCATCAAGTCACCCAAGATTATCAACCTAGTAAGTAGGATTGCAGGACAAGAACTCAGCCTGTTTGACATGAATATGTCCATGCCCCTAGCCACTCTGAATACTGCCTACTACCTAGGTAGTATTTCTCTTTTTATAAGAAAAAGAATGTATATACAAAATAGTTATCATAGTTCTTGACCATAAGAAGCCAGCCTGTGGCTGCTACAGAAATTATCACGTTGACCATTGGGTTGACAGTCATGAGTCATGATGCTTATTGATGAATTGTAAAGTAATATTTATGTTTTTACGTTATTTTTAATGTCTAAATTTCTATGTTCTTTCTACTGAAAAAAAAAACCTTGGCTTCTAAATTCTTTCAGATTGCAAAGATGTACTTCCTGGCTTAAAATTATGTTCTTATGGAGGAGAACTATCTATGTATCTTCCATGTTTTCCCAATATAAAAATAAACAGATTGATACTTTTATGATTGTAATCTTCCACTTAAAACACACACATGTGCCCTACAGCAAAACCAGAAGCACCTACACCCCCATAGGATAGCTTTCAATACATGTTCCTGGAGAGATATTGAAAGCATATGCCTGTATTTGATTAATTTCAACTGAGAAGGGAAGAGTTTATCTTCCATTGATGGAAATTCACATGGGTGATGAAAAATTGCCAACCCTCATGCAATCTACATGAAGCAAAATGAGCCAAGAAAATAGTAGCTAGAGCCTCTACCAGATGCTGCTCATAAGTTAAAGGAATTTTGTCTCCTTCACATGTGATTTATTTGGAAGAGCTTTTAGTGATAATTTCCAAATGAAGCCAAGAAGCATCTTATTGAAATGAGGCGTGTCAGTGCTGAGCTCAGTCTAAGCAGCAGCCCATTTTCAAACAAGCATTCAGCTGAACTCGTCAGAAGAATCTGTGCTTTACTTCACACTGGGGACTCAATGGGAAGGAAAAACTAGTCTTTCATATATACACAGATGATAGATAGAGATAAATGGATAGATAGGAGATAGATAGATAGATAGATAGATAGATAGATAGATAGATAGATAGATAGATAGATAATAGATGCCTGATTGATAGATGAGATTATTTATTGATAAAGATGGTAGACAAATGGATGGTAGACAGATGATTGATAGATAGATGATTGATAGACAATAGATAGATAGATAGATAGATAGATAGATAGATAGATAGATAGATAGATAGAAATAGAGATGACTCAGTCACTCAGAAAGGAATTTGAGAGACCTGCTTAGGCATTCAACCACCCAAAGAGCAAAATTCTCTGAGACAAGGCCCCTTAAAGACAATCTCCAAGGGAAGGTGGTACACCCTTAAGTACTCATTATCATGAGTAATGTCAGTGATTCCTAAATTCTTTAATGGCTCCCATTATTCCTTCTTCTCCTACAATCAAGCAGATCAGCCAGATATGTCTCATTAATATTTCTTTCCAGAAACTCAGAGTGAAAGACCCCCGAAGGGAGACCCTCCCTCAGACACTTAAGTCCCGGGACAGCCGCGTACCCAAGAAGACACTGAGACCATACATAAAATGTAGAAGGTAAGATTTAATAAAGTAGCAACAACATGAAAGCACACAGACCAGAGCTCTGGGGTCGAAATAAAGCAGCAACAGAAAGCACACAGAGCTCTGGGGTCGAAACTCATACACCTTTGCACAGGGTAGAGGAGTCTCGACGACCAGCAAAAATTTTTTACAGGCTTATATAGTCTGCCAAAGGAATCTACGTAACTAAGGAGTCATGTCCTATCAAGGAACCTACGTAACTAAGGAGTACCTGGTTCATTTTGAGGTTGTTCCAGGAGGCCTTTATCTCAAAAATGTTCTTGGAACAGTTTTTAGTTGGGAGGGTTCGAACTTTAGGGTGAGGAGTTTTGGGGTGAAAAGTTTAGGAGTGTTCTGGGAACAATCTCTAGATGGGAGGGGGTGGGCTCCGAGGTAAAAAATTCATGTTTTCACAAGAGGCCAGTAATTTTCTATTCTTCATTCCCCACTTCTTCTTGTAAGTAATTCTAATCTTAGAATTTCAGAAGTCTATATCTCTATGTGGAGAATACTGCATTTACTCTATCTTTAACATGGGAACAGAAACAGAATAAGGCAGATTAGTAAACAGAACTAGGCAGGGACCCTTTTAGTGAGGCTTGAGGGTCTCAGCATGACGCAGGTGTACGTAGATCAGATCTCTGGCTGGAACTGGTGAGTTGTCCTTGGGGTACCCGGCTCGTTTGCTGTAGCCAGTTGTGACCAGACTTCTTTCTGCACCACCTGCAAGCCTTTTAACTTAACATATAGATCATTATTATAACAACATAGGATTAAACACATTATTTAAGACAGTGATGGGCATAGGAGCCCCATAAAGGATCTTAAAAAGAGTAAAACCGAATCAAGAGGGAGTATTCTCAGTTCTAAATAGGGCAAGGGGAAGGAGTACCAAGTAAGTCTGTGCCAGTCTCTAGGATTAATTTTGTCAAGGTCTCTTTAGAGTTTTATTTATTCTTTTTTATCTTTCCTGAGCTCTGAGGTCTGTACACACAATGGAATTTTCATTTGACCTCTAAATACTTGGCCACACCCTGACTTACCTGGGCAACAAAGGCAGGACCATTATCTGACACTTGCTTTTGGCACTCCGGACCTTGGAAAATTTTCTTTAACAATCTTCTTGATGACTATCTGATCAGTCTCGTTTTTTTACAAGGAAAAGCTTTTATCCATCTTGAGAACGTTCACAAAAACCAGAAGGTATTTATACACATATTTTTTCAGTAAAGTCTATTTTTCAGTAGATGTCAGGTCTGTCTTCTCATGAGAGGACTAGTTTTCTTTTTTCAGTTTTTACTATTTTATACAGGGTTTTTTTTACCAGTCTTAATTTGTCTATAACTTGATAGTCTTCAGACTGTCAGGATCATTGCTCTTTAGGATGCCTGGGCGGTTAGATTTGCCATCTGATTTTTTTTAGCCACAGCATCTTAGGTCTTTCTCTGCAGATGTCAACAGCTCTCTTTGTCTATATATAGAGAGCTTGTATTAAAGCCACAAGTTTAGCTTTCTGGGCTGAAGTCCCTTTAAGGAGGCTGCTGGCCTAGATCACTTGCTTTCTGTCCATCACTGCACTGCTGTCCCCGCCTTCCGCTTACCTTCAACCTCCAGGCTACTGCCATCCGTGTACCAGCTCAAACTCTCAGGCCAAGGCTGATCTGATCCTTCAGATCATTTCGAGTATGAGTTCCTTCTGCCAGAATGTCAGCACAATGATGAGTAGGTGAAGTCTCAGGCAGTAGTGAGATCGAGGATAGCAGGGGGAGCGAAGGTCACTCGTTCAGTCAACAAAAAGCTCTGACAATGTGTCCATCGGTCAGGGGAACAGTTGGATAATGCTTTTAAGAGCGTTAGTCAGCCATCGGTCATGGGGGCTGAACCACACTTTCTAGGACATGTGCCAAGTTTTGTCTCAGAGTCAATTTATCTGCGTCCTTGACCAGAAGCCACTATGTGCAGACAAGCAGGCCATCTTACAGCCACCAGGTCTAATTTCTTACAAGTATGCCACAGGTCTTTTTCAGGGTCCCAATCTCTGAGTAAGAACTTCTTTGGCAATACCTTTGTTCTCAGTCACATCTAGGAGTCCCATAGCTGGGGATAACATTAGGGCAGTCTCAAGAGCATCCAAGGCCATGTAAGATTGTTCTCTTTTTTATATACGAAGGGCTGTTTATCTCTTTAACTCAGCAAAACTGGAATTCACAATCTGCAAAAGCCCGCAGTGCCCAGGAACTTTTTAGCTTGTTTTGCACTGGTCAGTGGAGGAGTATGAAACACAGTCTCTTTTTTTTAGCTGCTTCAACAGGTAGGCCACCGGACTCTTTTAAGGACTCAGCTTCTGTGTTAGCACCCCTTTTGTTATCTCTTTACTTTTAGCCACGAACAGGTGAAGGGTTTGATCATGAGGGGGGCTCCTCTTCTTTTTGTTGGGGCAGTCTCTCACCCAGTGCTCATTTTCTTTACAGTATACACGTTGATCTTTAGCCAAAAGCTTTTTTTTGTTGCCAGGTACTATCTAAGTTTTCTAGTTTTCCTGACTTTTGTGGCCAACATTTTATTTTTCTTATCTTTTTGTCTCACAGCACAGCTCTGATTCTGACTTTGGTCTCTGTCTTTGTCAGCCTCATGTTTTTTTAACTCTTAACTTTTGTAACTTTCTGTTACCTTGGTCAGATTGTTGGGACACTTTCTAGTCCCACAGAGACGAGACCCCCATCAGAGCCTGGCAGTTAGATTCACAGGTGCTCCTTACCTTGGACAGAAGCCCCAAGTGGGCGGATGCCTCCCTCACTGGAACTTGGAACAGACTCACTGCCAGCAACTCAGGGTGGTGCCACCTTCTGAGAAGAGGGAACTTTAGAGCAGAGAGGGGAGTGCAGCTCTCACAGCTGGCTGCAACCGGCACTTATCTTAAAGTGAAAGCAGTTTTTCTGTTAACAAGAGACGGGATGGGAGGGACAGGGGAATGAGAAGCTGCCTGGGAACCTGCAGCGCTCTTGGCCGGCTACTCGAACAGCCTCCTCTTCTTTTTTTTTTTTTTTTTTTTTCAGCAGCCACAACATTCAGGCCACTGACTTCTCAGGGACCACCCCTCTTATGCTCCGGATTTTTAAGCTCATTTTCCCCCTAGGCTCCAGGTCCATGGGCGGGACCACTGTGACCCGCTGGCTGCTCTCTGGAGTTGGAGTGGGAGGCAGGGCAGCTGAGGATCTGAAAGGAAGTGGTCAGCATAGGGATCTGACAGGATTTTTAGGCTTATTTCAGAAGGCATAACTTAAAAACAGTCGTCAGTCATCAGTCCAAGTCCGAACACAAAGAGACACAAAAGACACACACAGAAACCGTTTTTCAGGCAACCACTATAGAATCACAGTACCACAGAAATGACAAACACAAACAAGACTAATACAGGGCATCTTACATGCGATTTCCAGAGAAGCTTACTGTCACTATGACCAACCCAAATGGACCTGTCTCCATGGGAAGGCCCCAGAACCTGAGACCGGCCTAAAACCAAACCAAGATAATCAGTCAACTCCTTGGGACCAAGACCAGACCTGAAACCAGACAAACCAAAAACAAAACAGAATCAGAAGGTGGTCCAATGGAGGACACACAAGTGAACAAGACACACAGACACACAGACATACAGACAGGGAGGGATCCCACTTTATCTCCGACGTACAGTGTCTGTGTCTCATGACAAAAACCACAAACAAAAACAAGATAGCAACAGAGAAAAAGAAGACACCAGTATCTCTAAGCACACTCGTCCACGCCTGGACTTGTACAACCAGCCAAGCCAAATGCTATTTCCTGACGGGGTCGGATTCCACATCGACTCCCTTTCTCCTGAAAAACAATTTGCCTGACGGCGGCGATTAGTGACAAGTCAAAAGCACCCTTAGGTGGCCAGCCTACTCCAAACGTTGGCCACTCGGAGGCGCAAAAGGTCTGCCACTGACCCTTTCTGACCTCCACCGACTGGTTGTGGGCTCTGACCCGCACCTCCTTCCAATGCTCCAGAGTCAGAGAAAGGGGAGTGAACACAGATTGTCCCATTTTTAGAAAAACAGTAGTCACAACAAGAGCGGACACGAGACTAAGACAAAAAAGAAACCAGAAGAATCAGATGGCCTCTCCAAGGCCGGCCGATTGAGACCCTCTGCACGAGGTGGGACTCGAACCCACGATCCCGTGACCAGACGCGAGGTGGGACTCGAACCCACGGTCTCGCAACAAGGTGCGAGGTGGGACTCAAACCCACGATCTCGCAACAAAACGCGAGGTGGGACTCGAACCCACGATCTCGCAACTGGGCACGAGGTGGGACTCTAACCCACGATCTCGCAACCCCAAATGGTCTCTTGGCCTTCAAAGGGGTCCACCAGGCGTCCCTGATCCTCCCCTGTTCCTCCTGGGACGTCTCCCAGGGTGAACGGACGGTGGACACCTGGACACGTCTATCCTTATCCACCCCGCACTCCCTCTCGGAGCGCGGTCTCACTGAGCGTCCGCAAAACTGAAACTGCGATCGCACCAGACTTAGAAACAGAACACAGACATCAGAACACAGACATCAGACCAAAACAGAACAAAGAATCTTACCTCTAAGTGGGTCTAGGACCTCTGGGTGGTCGCACTGTTTCCCGGCCAATGCACCAAATGAAAGACCCCCGAAGGGAGACCCTCCCTCAGACACTTAAGTCCCGGGACAGCCGCGTACCCAAGAAGACACTGAGACCATACATAAAATGTAGAAGGTAAGATTTAATAAAGTAGCAACAACATGAAAGCACACAGACCAGAGCTCTGGGGTCGAAATAAAGCAGCAACAGAAAGCACACAGAGCTCTGGGGTCGAAACTCATACACCTTTGCACAGGGTAGAGGAGTCTCGACGACCAGCAAAAATTTTTTACAGGCTTATATAGTCTGCCAAAGGAATCTACGTAACTAAGGAGTCATGTCCTATCAAGGAACCTACGTAACTAAGGAGTACCTGGTTCATTTTGAGGTTGTTCCAGGAGGCCTTTATCTCAAAAATGTTCTTGGAACAGTTTTTAGTTGGGAGGGTTCGAACTTTAGGGTGAGGAGTTTTGGGGTGAAAAGTTTAGGAGTGTTCTGGGAACAATCTCTAGATGGGAGGGGGTGGGCTCCGAGGTAAAAAATTCATGTTTTCACAAGAGGCCAGTAATTTTCTATTCTTCAAGAGGCCCTCGATACAGCCTACTCTAAACTCAGAAACCCTCACCATAGCCTCAGCACAGCAACCTACTGCTAGAGAGGAATAAGGCCAAGAGAAAGAAACATGGCGTTCAGGCCAGCAGACCTGGGATATGACAAGACCTCTCTGCAAGGACCCAGGCCACATGCTAAGTACCAAGCAGCAGCCCAGTACTCACATGCTAAGTACCAAACAGCAGCCCACCTCTCGAATACTAAGTACCAAGCAATAGCCCAGCACTCACATGTTAAGTACCAGGCAATAGACCAGCTCTCACATGCTAAGTACCAAGCAGCAGCTCAGCACTCACATGCTGAGTACCAAGCAGCAGCCCAGCTCTGGTGTAACTGATGGGACTCAAAGAAGCAGATTAGCTGCCCAGATTAGCCACCAATGGCCTACCCAGGAGCTCTGTGCACATTTCAACTGTGTATCAGTGAGATGCCTATCACCAACTGTTTTTGCAGTAAGTCACACGCAGGGCAAACATACAGGGCAGGCTTGAGAAGGTAGATCCTTCTGTGCCTCATCCCAGGACTCAGAGAGAATCACAGATGGCAAATAACAACCCAGTGATTACATCTCCACCCAAGATCCACCCTGAGAACTGTCTTCCAAGGGCACATCCCCAACCATTTAAGAACCTCTGCCTAAACTCAAGTGTAGTGGCACACACCTTTAATCCCAGCACTTAGGAGGCAGAGGCAGGCAGATCTCTACAAATTTGTCAAACCCAGATTGGTCTAGGGAATCTGGGACCACCAAGGTTCTGTTACACAGAGAAACCCTATGTTGGAAACAAAACAAAACAAAAAAAAACCAAAAACCCTCCCACTGAGACCCTGGCCCCTACAAGTGCCCCACCTCCTAACAATGCTACTCAGTGGACCACACCCTTGATCTTAGTGGACCCCAGGGAACACAAACACATCCAGCCACCATGCAGGTGTAAACGCTCTTTGGCTCTGGCTTTACTCTGGCTTTACTCTTTGGCTCTGGCTTTACTGTTTACATAAAATTTCCAATATGCAAAGATAACTTCTGATTCATAGAAAAGATTGATGGGTGCATTTAAAGAGCAAAGGAGCCAACACAGCTAGACCCATACTTGACACCCTTAAGAACATGAGTAATGTCAGTGATTCCTAAATTCTTTAATGGCTCCCATTATTCCTTCTTCTCCTACAATCCAGCATAGTTGACTTTGCTGTCATATCTATCAGCCAGACAGAGACTGTAAAATAACCGTGATCGGTGTGCTTAAACAATACCAGAAAGATGTGTGTAGTACAAGAAGGGTATTTTGACCTTAAGATGGAAACTACAAAGGATAGAGTTGTAAGTTTAAATTTCTTTCCTCAAAGTTTTTGGTTAAGAACTAGTGGAGCACAGGCTGGGAGGATGGTTCAATTATAAAGTGTTTGTCATGGGAATTTTGATCTGTGAGTTCCATTCCCAGCACCCAGAAGACAGACTGGAAAATCCCTGGAACTCACTGACCTGACATCCTAGACCAAAAACATTGGTATTTGTATCTCAATGAAAAATCCTGTCTCAAAAAGCAAGGTCAAGGGACTAGAGATATGACTCAGGGATTGAGAGTACTGACCACCCTTCTAGGGGACCTGGATTCAATTCCCAGCACTCACATGGTAACTTAGAATGGTCCACAACTCCAGTTCTAGGTCTAATACCCTCTTCTAGTTCCTCACATACTTCATAGATGTGTAGACATGATACACAGACATGCATTCAGGTAGAACACTCATACACATAAAAATGAATAAATCTTAAAAAGAAAAAAAGACAATGTGAATAACTCTTAAGAAGCAACACTTGTGGTTGTGTCCAGCCTCTACCACACACACACACACACACACACACACACACACAGAGACACACACACCCACACACACACACACACCAAATCAGGATTATGTATCTGATAGAAATATGCCTTTCAAAATTAAAAATAGCTGGATCAGACACAGGTATGCTACCTACCTATGGACCTTCTCTCCTCTCTCCTCTCTCCTCTCTCCTCTCTCCTCTCTCCTCTCTCCTCTCTCCTCTCTCCTCTCTCCTCTCTCCTCTCTCCTCTCTCCTCTCTCCTCTCTCCTCTCTCCTCTCTCCTCTCTCTCTCCTCTCTCTCTCTCTCTCTCTGTATGTGGCAGTGACCACTACCAAACTTCAGTCACAGGCAAGCTCTACTGGTGTTAGCGAAAATCCTGCCATAAATTCAATGTAGCACACTTCCGATCCTCCACTCTCTCAGAGCTCCCCCTCTGACACTATCCCCAATTGCCCCTATCCTCCCATCCCCATGTCCCAAACTCCAACTCAGGTGGTGATTCCTGCTGGAGCAGAGGCCACATTGGCTACCAGAACTCTAGGTAGGTCACCAGCCCATGGACCTCCCCTATTCCCTTGGCTCCCTGGGGCAGACACCTCTGCCCAATCACAGGCATGCCTGCCAGAAGACCAGGTAAGCCACCCACCCAAGGGTCTTCCCTACTCTTTAGCTCCAACAGACCCAATCTTTTAGTTGTCCTCTCCCACCTTGTCAAGATATGTGATCCTGCCTTTGCAAGATATTTGATGACATTGGGAACCCTGAAATTGTGAACTGGAAACACATTGTGGTAGGGCTCAGCCTTTTATCCAAGCACACACCTTTTATCCAAGAGCTTTATGTTTATTGTAAACAGGTTGTTGTGGTGTGGCTCAGTCCTTGCACACACCTTTAACTCAAGAGCTTTCTGCAAACAGAATTAAATAAAGTCAATGATAGGACAAGAAGAACACACAACCAGTTGACATAAAGTGAACATAAGAAAACCCAGGAAGTAGAAAGGAGGGTCTTTGAGTTGAATGGTATTTAAGACAGCATGTAGAGGGAGAAGGAGCCTTGTCCTTCTGGGACATCAGTAGAGTAGAAAGTCAGCTGGGTGCTTTCTTTGCCTCTCTGAGCTAGCAGGCTTTCACCATAGCATCTGGCTTCTGAGTCTTCATTTGGTAAATTGAATGTTTGGGATTTTTGTTTTTAAAACAATAGTCACTTTGTTTCAACCCCCAACTCCAATAGACAATCCATGGTTAATCATCAGCCATGCCTGCCAGGGACCAGGTAGGCTACCCACCTTTGGATCTCCTCTACTCTCTAGATGTCCATTCCCATACACCTACTTCACCCCCATCAAAACTATTGTCAACTCCCCCTGACACTTGTATCCATGTACCAGCCCCAAACTCATATGGAGACCCCCTGCTCAACTACATACCAGAAGACCAAAGAGGAAACAGAAAACAAGAAACAAAATACCATCCAACATAACCAAACCTAGAAATTGGTGCATAGACCTACAATCACCCCCAAACCCAGATGCTTAGATGTCAGTGTAAGAACACAATTAACGATAGTCAGGTCAATGATACTCACCAGAGCCCAGCTGCTACTCGAACAGGCCCTGAATATTCCAGCACAGCCGAAGCAAAGGTAAAGGACCTTAAAACCAACTTAATAAATATAATAGAGGTCCCTGAAGAGGAAGTGAGTATAAGTCCCTTAAAGAAATAGAGGAAAAGATAAAATATTGGAAAAAATGAATTTAAAAATCCCTTAAAGAAAGCCAAACAGTTGAAGGAAATTAAGAAAACTATTCAAAATCAGAAAATGAAAATAGAAGCAATAAACAAAGCACAAATTGAAGAAATTCTGGAAATGAAAAATCTAGGTAAGCAAAGAGGAACTATAGAGGCAAGCTTCACCAACAAAACTACAATAGAAGAGAGGATCTCTCGGGCTGGAGAGATGCTCAGTGGTTAAGAGCACTGTCTGAGTTCAATTCCCAGCAACCACATAATGGTTCACAACCATCCATGATGGGATCTGATTCCTCTTCTGTCATGCAGGCATACATGCAAACAGAGTACTAATATATACATGAATAAATAAATAAATAAAGACTCATTCTTCAAAGAGAGAGAGAGAGAGAGAGGAGAATATGAATCTCAGGCACTAAATAGGTACATTGGTCAAAGAAAATGTTAAATATAAAAAAACTCCTGACACAAAACATCCAGGAAATCTGGAACACTATGAAAAGACAAAACCTAAGAATAATAAGAATAAAAGACGGATTCCAGCTCAAAACCCCAGAAAATATTTTCAAAAAATCATAAAAGAAAAATTTCCTACCCTAAAGAAGAAGATGCCTATAAATGTACAAGAAGCTTCCAGACCAGAATAGATTGGACCAGAAAAGAAAGTCCTTTAGATGCCCAGTAATTAAAACACAAAGCACATAGAACAAAATAAAAATATTAGTAGCTGCAAGGGAAAAAGCAAGTAACATATAAAAGTAGGCCTATTAGAACAAGATCTGATGTCTCAATGGAAACTCTAAAATCCAGAAAGGCCTACAGACTCTAAGAAACCATACACACCAGCCCTGACTACTATACCCAGCAAACTTTAAATTATCATAGATGGAGAAAACAAGATATTTCATGACAAAGACAAATTTAAACACTATCTACAAACCCAGCTCTACAGAAAGTGCTAGAAGGAAAACTCCAACCCAAGGATGTTAACTATTCCCATCAAAATAAATAAGTAATCTCATACAAGCAAAATCAAAAGAAGGAAGTACCCACTACTACCACCAACACCACCAACACCAAAACAGGAACTAACAGTCATTGGTCATTGATATTTTTCAACATCAATGGACTCAATTCCCCAATAAAAAGATATAGACTAACAAATGGATGTAAAACGGGATCTATCTTTCTGCTGAATACAAGAAGCATACTTCAACATCAAAGATAGATATAATCTCAGAGTAAAGGGCTGGAAAAAGATTTTCCAAGCAAATGTACCTAAGAAGCAAGCTGGTGCAGCTATTCTAACACCTAACAAAATAGACTTCAAACTAAAATTAATCAAAAGAGATAGATTCGTATTCATCAAAGGAAAAATCCACCAAGATGATGTTTCAATTCTTAACATGTATGCCCCAAATGCAAGGGCACCCATGTTTCTAAAAGAAACATTCCTAAAGTTTAAAACACACAACAACCATCACACATTAGTAGTAGGAGACTTCAATACTCTCTACTCTTACTATTTAGACAAAAACTAAACAGAGAAATACTGGAGCTGTCAGACATTACAGATATTTATAGAACATTTTACCCAAACATAAAAGAATATACTGTCTTCTCAGCACCACACAGAACTTTCTTCAAAATTGACTATTGTAGTGGCTATTCCTGGTTGTCAACTTGACTATATTTGGAATGAACTACAATCCAGAATTGAAAGGCTCACCAGTGACCCATATCTGGAGGCTTGGAGATAGAAGTTTCTGATTTGGATCTTGGTATGGAGATCTTGAGGCATAGTGGCTATGGATTCCAGAAGATTAAATCTCCGAGTTCAAGGTCATCTGGGATTAAAGGTGTGGTAGAACACACCTTTAATCTGGGCTACACCTTTCATCTGGGATTAAAGGTGTGGTGGAACACACCTTTAATCTGGACTATACCTTCTGCTGGAGACAATATAAGGACATTGGAAGAAGGGAGTCTTGTTCTTGCTTCTTTGCCTGCTTGCCTGTGGGACTGAGTAACTGTTAGATTCTTGGACTTTCATTCACAGCTACTACTGAACCATTGCTGGGAATTGGACTTCATCTATAAATTCCTTTACTGAACCATTGTTGGGAATTGGACTGCAGACTGTAAGTCATCAATACATTCCTTTACTATATAGAGACTATCCATAAGTCCTGTGACTCTAGAGAACCCTAACTAATACAACTATATACTTGATTACAAAAAAAGTCTCAACGGATACAAGAAAATTTAAATAACTCCCTGCTTCCTATCAGACCACCAGGGATTAAAGCTGGGTTTCAATAACAACAGAAACTCATGGAAACTGAACAACTCTCTACTGAATGACTTCTGGGGTAAGACAAAAAGGAAAAAAAAGAAATGAAAGACTTCCTAAAATCCAATGAAAATTAATGTACAACATACCCAAATTTATGGGACACATTGAAAGAGGTGGCAAGTGGAAAATTCATAGCACTAAGTGCCTACGTCCTATCACACCTTCAAAGGGTCAATGCCAATACTCCTCAAAATTTTCCACAAAATATAATCAGAATTAATACTGGCAAATTCATTTTATACAGCCGTAGTTACCATGATACACAAACTACATAAAGACTCAACAAAGAAAGAATTACAGACCAGTTTCCCTTAGGAATACAGATGCAAAAATACTCAACAAAATACTCACAGAATCCAAGAACCCATCAAAAAAATCATCCACCATGATGAAGTAGGCTTCATCCCAGGGATGCAGGTATGATTCAACATACAAAAATCAGCCAAAGTAACCCCCATTCAAACTGAAAGAAAAAAAAAAACCTACATGGTCATTTCACTTGCTGCCCAAAAAAGGCCTCTGACAAAATCCAACATCATAATAAAGGCCTTGAAGGGATCAGGTACAAGAAACATACCTCAACATAATAAAGGCAATTTACAACAAACCTATAGCCAACATCAAGTTAAACAAAGAGAAACTCAAAATAATTCAACTAAAATCAGGAACAAGACAAGGCTGCCCGTTTTCTCCATGTCTATTCAAGATAGTACTTGAAGTTCTAGCTAAAGTAATAAGACAAATGAAGAAGATCAAGGGGATACACATTTGAAAGGAAGAAGTCAAGGTATCATTATTTGCAGATGATATGATAGTATACATAAGCAACTCCTCTATTGTTAGTGGGAGTGCAAATTTGTACAGCCACTTTAGAAATCAATATGGTGGATCCCCAGAAAATTTGGAATCAATCTACTTCAAGACCCAGCTCTACCACTCCTGGGCATATACTCAAAAGACACTCCATCTTACCACAAGTACACTTACTCAACTATGTTCATATCAGATTTATTCATAATAGCCAGAAACTGGAAATTACCAAAATGTCCTTCACCAGAAGAATGGATAAATAAAATGCAATGCATTTACACAGTGGAATATTACTCAGCTGTTAAAAACAATGATTTCATGAAATTTGCAGGCAAAAGAATGGAATTAGAAAAAAAAATACTGAGGCAATCTAGACCCAGAAAGACAAACATGATGTGTACTCACTTATAAATGGATAGTAGCTACTAAGTAAAAGATAACCATGTGACAATCCACAGACTCATAGAGGCTATGTAACAAGGAGGACTCTAGGGAAGAATGCATGACTTTCCCTGGGAAGGGGAAATAGAATAGAACTTGTGGGTAGACAGGTGGCAGGTGGGGATGGGAACAGAAGGATCATGTGACTGTGATGGTTTGAATATGTTTGACCCAGGGAGTGGCACTATTTGGAGGTGTGGCCTTGTTGGAGGAAGTGTGTTACTGTGGGTGAGGGCTTCAATACCTTTATCCTAACTGCCTAGAAGCTAATCTCCTCCTAGCTGCCTTCAGATGAAGAGGTAGAACTCTCAGCTCCTCCTGCACCATGCCTGCCTGGATGATTGATGATAATGGACTGAACCTCTGAACAGACACCATGACCAAGCAAAGTCTTATAAGGAGAACATTTCATTGTGACTGGCTTACAGGTTCAGAGGTTCAGTCCATTATCATCAAGGTGGGAACATGGCAACACTCGGACAGGCATGGTTCAGGAGGAGCTTGAGAGTTCTACATCTTCATCTGAAGGCTGCTAGCAGTATACTGGCATCCAGGCAGCTAGGATAAGGGTCTTAAAAACACATACCCACAAAGCCACACCTACTCCAGCAAGGCCACACTACTCCAACAGGGTCATACCTTCTAATAGTGCCACTCCCTGGACCAAGCATACACAAACCATCATCACAATGGGACTCCTAACAGTGGGCCTGGGGGTGTCTGACTCTTGCCTGCTCAGGGGACCCTTTCTTTTTTTTTTTTTGGATTGCCTCGTCCAGCCTTGACATGAGGGTTTGTGCCTAGTCTTACTGCATCTTGTTATGCCATGTTTGGTTGATATCACTAGGAGGCCTGGTCTTTTATGAAGGGAAATGGAGAAGCAGTGGATCTGAGGGAGAGGTGAGGTGAGGGGAGAGAGGTTGAGAGGAGGGGAGAGAGAGGAAACTGCAGTTAGGATGTATTGCACGAGAGAATAATAAAGAAAAAAAAGACAAAATGAAGATGTTTCCGTCCCTACCACCCAGGCCAAAACTAATGAAATAAATTTAAATCTGCATAGCAACACTTTTCCTAGCACTCATTTCTTTAGAACTGAAGCTGGGAGGCCTATCATCATGGCTGTCAGTCACTGTGAAAGCCAACAAAGCATGGGGAACAGGAAGGCCAAAAGGCAGAGTGGGGTGGAGGAGAGTTTATAAGGACTGCAGTCAGTGTCCCCACTACTGTGACTGACAGTGGGGACTGGCACTGAAGACCAAGGGTTTCACAGCTGAGGCAAGCTCTCCCTCTGCTGCATCCCTACTATGTGACCTCCATACTGTGTGACTCGAAGATGACTCCATCTCTTGGTGCTTCGGCTTCTGTAACAATGCTCATAGCTGGATTCTTAGAACGCAAACCAATCTAAACGTTGTTCAGTATTTTAAGTACTTCCTGGCATGTAAAAAAAGAAACACCAAGCCGGGCGTGGTGGCACACGCCTTTAATCCCAGCACTTGGAAGGCAGAGGCAGGCGGATTTCTGAGTTCGAGGCAAGCCTGGTCTACAGAGTGAGTTCCAGGACAGCCAGGGCTATACAGAGAAACCCTGTCTTGAAAAACAAAACAAAACAAAAACAAAACAAAAAAGAAAGAAACACCAATTATGCACTTGCCATTATTATTATTATCAGTATTATTATTATATTAAATTAGGAGAGTTTAAAACTCAGAGAACTTATAACAATTAAGTAATGCCTTGAGAAAGCCAGTGTATCTCAATTAAAATCACTTGGGACTACATGTGTTCAAATCTCAGCTCTGACATTTAGAAGCTGTGCGACCAAAGGCTGATCACTAGACTTTCTGTATTTCCCTTTCCCTATCTGTGAAATAAGATCATAAAAATATCCAAAATATTTTATTAGAACACTGGAGATGCATAGCGTCTGATCCTCAGTCAGTGAATAGAAACATTAGTCCTTATTTTATGTTTATGCTGTTATGATGATCTTGGCACATAAACAAGAGCCTCTTCTTTCTCCTCTGCTGACTATTAATGTCACGGAAGTCCAAGAACTGACTGATGCTTTGTGATGTATTTAGCAGGTGGAGCCATAAATGTATTTGCACAGATATAAAGGAAAAGGTGGTGCTTTTCCTACAGTCCAGAGAGGCCATGTTGACTCTTATTTTCTGTAGCCTTGTTAGCCGTGTTAACACACTCATGGTCAATGACCATTAAGGGATACCATAACAGCACTAGAAACTACCCAAAGCACTGGGCCACTTGAATTTAGATAGCTAATGAAGCACTGAGAGGCCCAAACAATTACAGAACCGCAGTTAAGTGGAGTAGGAAGCCCATGGCGCTGTACTGAGGATAGACTAGAGATATTTTCTGGCATACTGATTTTGTCTCCCTTGAATATTGTGTTAGCTACTTCTCACTTCTGTGAGCAAAATACCTGACAAGAAGAAACCTGACAAGACCATCATCATGCCAGGAAAGGCATGGTGGCAGAAGCTTGAGGCAGCAGGTGACATCGCACCAGTAGTCAGGAAGCAGAAAGTGACGAATGCTAGTCACATTATACAGAACTTATTAAAAAGGAGAAATAATTTCAAGAAATTTATCATAGTCCCCTCTTCTCTACCAGAGATGCAGCCCAAACTCCCAGTGGATGCCTGAAACCATAGAGGACATACCTACTGGGCATGAAGCCCTGTATATACTTTTTACCTGTGATCTATACCTATGATAAAATATGACTTTATATTTCAACATGTTTTTAAAACCAGTAATAACATGGAAAAGTTATTAACAATTAACTGTAATAAAAGGCCTGTAGTCCTGAGAAAGTCGAGACAAATGTCAGCATTTCCCAAAGGCAGTTGACTGTGGGCAACTGTGACAGGTGGACCCCAGATAAGGTTTCCCATAATGATAAAAAGATCCATTCATCCAGGAAGCATGACAAATTTTAAGATGAATTAAGTTACAGAGTTTAAATACACTGTATTAAATACTGATAGAAGGGGAAGCTAGGATAGTTTTGTCACGTGGGCTGGTTTGTGCTCCCCCACCATGGAACCAAATACAGATGCTAATTTCTCTCTCTCTCTCTCTCTCTCTCTCTCTCTCTCTCTCTCTCTCTCTGTGTGTGTGTGTGTGTGTGTGTGTGTGTGTGTGTGTGTGTGTGTGTGTTATTCATTGCCATTCCTTTCCTGAGTCACCAAGTTGTGACAGTGGGCTTATTAACATCACTATCATAAGGCCTATGACAAGGCAGGAGAATTTCTACCTCAGAAGGAAATTAAAATACTCATAGCAACCTAAGTCCCATAACATCTTTAAACAAAGACATTTCACATGAAAATGGATTTAAAAAAAAAGAAAAAGAATGGGAGACTTTTAGGAACACAGAGAAGACAGGAGGAGGGAGTGGGGCAAAATCTTTCCAGAAAACCTGTAATTACACCCACTGTCATGACACCCTGTCCAGGCTTTATGCAAAGAGTCTTTACTTGTGAACTGGGCCTGAACTCTCATGGGAGATGTTCAAATGAAGGGAGTCACCAGCTGAGGAAAGATGAGTTGGCAAATGTCAGCGTAACATGGTACTGCAATTTCTATGGGGAGTTGCTCACCGACGGCACTCACACCTTGTTCTGGCACTCAGACAGCAGCTAAATGACATCCACAATTGTTAGTGTGGATCCTGTGTACAAGGAAAGTTTTGAAATGGGAAGGAGAAAGGACAAGAGAGCCATTTCCTTAACAATGTTATGCTTCATGAACACACATGACATGGTCAGAGCTTCCACGTGTAAATCTCGCAGAATTAGCTCATCAGGTCTCTGTGGTTCCTGTAGGGCACTAACATCCATCTGAAGTAGTCTTAGCCTCTCAAACTTTTATATAGGCTAGAATCTTAATTTGCTTTAAGAGATTAACCGACCGACACGAGAGTAAGTTATACAATGTCTTCTTTAGGGGAAACCAGCAAAGCACGAGACCTCTAACAATAAAGCTGGAACGGACATGAATTAGTTATTTAGCACACAATGCCAGTGAGGATCTTTGTGAGCTTCCTCATGGCTCTTAATTTTTCAAACCTTATTATTTCACTTCCATGCCGTGCGTGAAACCATTCTCAGCTGTCCCTGGCACAGAACTGGCCCTACCTGACTGGCCCACACAGGCAGAACACAAATTTAAAAACACCATGTTCATAAATCTGCCAAGCTCTATGTATGCGGGTTTTGTCCTGTTGACTGCCACATTCTCCCACAATTTGTTCAGGTAGAACTCAGAAATGGAGGCAAAGAAAGAATTATCCAGAGATGGGATGAAAAGCAGAAAAGATGTAGGTGGCAGTTACCACAGAGTCTTGAGACACAGAGGACAATAATTCACACACACAAAAAAAGCTTAAAAGAGCAGGACCTGTGATTCCCAAGACACAGAGGACACTAACTCATGGGGAAAGCTTAGATGCTCAGGACTGGACCAACAGAGAACACTTGCTATCATCCATTTGTCAGTAAGAAAAGTAGAGGTTAATTAGGAGACAGTTTTGTTAAATTAATAGACTTGATTTTTAAAGGCATTTTTAGATGCACAGCTGAGTTTCCATTGGCCCCCACCCTGTTCCTCAAGACTGGGTAGCTTCTGATGACCACTGAGAAGGGGGTCTTTACTGGACAAAACCGGGCAGATGAATTCCAGGCTAGGTCTCTAATAAAGAAGGTTGGCTGGCTAGTTTCTAAACCACTAAATTTACTTATTTATAAATTTATTTATTCATTTATCATTCATCCTATTGAAGAGAAGAAAGAAAGTGCAACCTCTGGCCCAAGGTGCTTGGGCTAGTGGCATTTGGGTGCTGATTCTTTGTTTGATTGTAAAATCAATGCTGAGTGTGGGTTACAGTGACACTGGAGATCTCAGCCACTCAGGAGGCTCCTGGCGGGGGATTTATAGAGACTGACAGAGCAGCACTGTTAAACCAGCCCCAATTATCAGCTTCACAGGCAGGAGGATGATTAAAATTTAACAACATATCTCAGCTTGTTGCCATTCGATAGAGTTGCTGCCATCCTCCTGTCAAGGGGGATAAAGAAATGGGAGAGTTAAAAAGGGGAATATTTTTAAGGTAAAAGTCTTCCCTTGACAGTGTAGGAGAATAAATCAGCCATGCAAAGAAAAAGATCAGAAGTAATTTTCCCCGATAATGACTGACTTCGATTCTGCATGTCAAATGGTTACTATTTATGGATGTAATGGAGAAAGAAATTCTCAGCTAGTGCTTTAATTTCTAATCTGCTTAGTCATGACATTCTTGCCAATGTTCCACACATTAAAACTTCTACAATTTACCTTTCTTAGTCAAATGGGCTACTAGAGCTGTGCTTTATTTTAATTGTATGTATTAAAATAATATAACAATTTGAATTTGGGGTTCAAAAAAACCATCTGTGGAATTGCAGTGACCAAGTCCCCAGATGAGGCAGTAGCTTCAACACCACTGAGATACCTACAAAGGTTCCAAGTCAGGGAGTATCCTTTGATGTGGATCATCCCTCTTGGAAATATTAATTTAGATTCAGATAGCTTTGCAATGCCTTGGAAACAATGTGTGCAGGCTCTGGAGACCCATAGAGTTATAGGTCCACAATTACAAGCCAGAAGCTAAGGTTGTAGGGACAGCAACTTTTCACTGAGACTTAAACTATAAATTACACATGTGTGATCATGACACATGACAAACAGTCGTTTCCCTGTCTCATTAATCATTCCTATGCAGTACAGATCCAAGTTAGACCTTTTGAGGTCTTCATCCAGTTGTCATAGAAACAGGCCGGGGGCAGCATCTCCTGCAGTGAGCTCGTGGTATACTCAGCTCTCCTTACTCCATGTGGCCTTAATCATTCTTCAGTCAGTGGAGTAGCTATGATTTTCTCTCTTCCAACCACTCTGTCTTAGCTTTGTTTCTAATGCTCTAATGAAACATCATGAACAAAAGCTACTCAGGGAGGAGAAGGTTTACTTTGCTTTATATCTCTCAGCCCATAGTCCATCACTGACAGAAGTCAGGGCAGGTACTCAACACAGGAACATAGAGGCAGGAACTGAAGCAGAAACCATGGAGGAACGTTGCTTACTGGTTTGTTCTCTGTGACTTGCTCAGTCTTCCTTCTTATATGATCACTGGAACCACAGTGGGTGGAACCACCAACTGTGAACTGGGCCCTCCTACATCAATAATTAACCAGGAAAATACAGTACAGGTGGAGCTTTCAGCTGGCTCTTGATTACTCCTTGTTCACTAGAAATGACGACCCTCTATGTGGTGGTACTCAGTGAAATCCAGAGAGTACCTGGCATAGAATGGCAGCTCAATTCTGAAAGCTTTCTGCAGTGGTCAACTAGGATGATACATAGTGGAAGGGAATGCATTTGTGAATGCCTACAATATACAGAGAAAGTCACTAGTTGTGTCAGATACTTGTCTCACTGCTGTGAGAAAATATGTAACAAAAGCAACCTAAGGGAGGAGGGGCTCACTTTTGGTTCACTTTATAGACCATCACATGGTAGAGAAATTATAGCAGCAGGAATGTGAGACTCCTGGTCACAAAGCATCCACAGTCAGGAAACAGAGAGAAGTGAATGCAATGCTCTCTCCTTTTTATTCAGCCCAGAATCCTAACCCATGGGATTGTGTCATACTCTTGCAGAATGGGTCTTCTCTCCTTAAGTAACCCTCTCTAGAAATATCCTCACAGGCACAGTTAGAATGTGTCTCCTAGGTGATTCCAAATTTCATCAAGTTGGCAATGAAGATAAACCATCACACAGGATGATGGCATTGGCTTATTAATGCTTCAATAAACACTGCAGTAGAAGTAGAGACGTGAGCCACTCATAGCCAAGATATTCATTATTGAGGCATGAGAGCCAAGGAACACTTGATCCTTACAGAGGCCCTACTCTCTGTAGACAAATGAAGCTGAGGACAAGATCCAGTGTTCAACTACCAGAGAGACTGCATTGTAAAGGAAGTCAACTCCCATTTGAGCCAAGTCCACTAGGTCAGACCCTAGGTAGGGAAAAACATCTAGGTAGATGCCCCCCATATTTTGAACCCTTATATCAGAGTCTCCAGAACACTCTGGATGCTACAGAAGTGGCCTACTATTCATTATCTGGAAGTAAACCCAATCCATGCTGGAAGAAGTGTTGAAGTTTTACCCTCCAGATAATATGCAGCCTCATCTCAGTAGGCAGGCTATGCCCTAAAGCTGCTGTGAGCTCACCCAGTACACACAGCAAAAGTACACATGAGCTGTATTCTGTGGGCTATGACAGAAGATTGATAAAGAGGTCATTGGTTTGAGAACATTCTTCAGGGGAACAATATTTAACCCTCTGGGGGAGGGGACAAACGAATGCTGTGGACTTTCTGCCTTCTAGACACAGAAGAGGTGTCAATCCATGCCAAGTAAGATAGAAATTTGAGAATTAGCTAAATGACCCTGGAAAAGGCTGAGAGAAAGGCAAAGACACAAAGATATGCAATGCAGAATCTGAGAACCTACCAGATAACTGTGTTCTTCCACCCTAGAGAACATACTTAAGGCAGCCTATATCATATACTAGCACATGTCTCTAAGCCAGGAGTGACCAGAGAAAAGACCAGCATATGCAATGCCCAATGACTGCAGTGTGAAAGATGAGGTCTCAGAGCAGCAGAGGCCACTGGGTGGCACCCAGTTGTCACAAGCCAGCTGAGAGCAATTATCATAATGAACAGCAAGACTGGACCCTGAGAACCTAGCCTCAGGGCCCTTGCAGTGGTTAGGAGAAGACAATGCCAAACAGGCTAAGTAGATGGGCAGTCGTGGGGGTGCATGTGTAAGCAAATTCTACACATAACCTACTCCAGAGAAAGGGTAAGTGTGTAGGAGAGACTCCCAAAAACTGTATGAATCTTCTCCCCAGGCTCAAGGTACTATTTTGGGAAGCTGTTCAATTTGGAGATGAGGCTTAGCTGGTGGAAAAAAGATGAGTCTTTAAGATGTGGGCCCTGGCGGGGCGGTGGTGGTGCTCACCTTTAATCCCAGCACTTGGGAGGCAGAGGCAGGCAGATTCCTGAGTTCGAGGCCAGCCTGGTCTACAGAGTGAGTTCCAGGACAGCCAGGGATATACAGAGAAACCCTGTCTCGAGAAAAAAAAAAAAAAAAAAAAAAAGATGTGGGCCCTGATTCCTACTGTACTAGTTGCTTTCTGGTTAGCCATGAGGTGACCAGCTACACTCTCCAGCCATCATGATGTTCTTCCCAAGTTCTTGGGACCAAGAAACCATAGACCAAAACTCTAAAGCCACAGGCCAAAGTAAGCTCTTTCTTTTCTTTCTTTCTTTCTCTCTTTCTCTCTTTCTTTCTTTCTCTCTTTCTTTCCTTTCTTTCTTTCTTTCTTTCTTTCTTTCTTTCCTTAAATTACTTATATGGTACTTTGGTCACAGTAATGCATAGCAAGTATTTCACCCTGCGGTGGCACAGCAGATGGATGGAGGGAAGAGACCATACTGAGCAATGTCCATTTCCTTTTAAGACCATGTTGGAGGAAGATCTAAACATTTTTTACAACATCTAGGCGATGGAACTAAGTTGGTATCCATGTAGTCTATATAGATTGTTGTATTAGACAGGGCTCTCTAGAATCACAGAACTTATGGAATGTATCTATATATTAAGGTAATTTATTGGGATGATTTACAGTCTGCAATTCAACTTATCCAACAATTGGCAGCTGTGAGTGGGAAGTCCAAAAATCTAGTAATTGTTCAGTGCTACACAAGGATAGGTGTTTCCACTTCTATATAAGCTGGAATTCTGAGGAAGTAGGTTCCCACAGATGTATGTACTGGCAAGTAAGTGCAAGCAGGCAAAGAAGACGAAACCCTTCCTTTTTCCAATGTCCTTATGTAGGCCTCCAGCAGAAGGTATGGTCCAGATTAAAAGTGTGTGCCACAATGCTTAAACCTAAGCTATTCTTTACTTGGAGCTTGCTCTGTCCCAGGATAGCCTTGAACTCAAAGATATAGTTGCCTCTAGCTCCTAGGATTAAAGGCCTGTATCACCTTGCCTGGGCCTACGCTTTTCATGGCCTATGCTTTTCATGGCCCATGCTTCAAGATCCAGATCAAAAACCTGTGTCTTCCACCCTCAAGACCTGGATCACAGTTGTGCCCTCCATTTCTGGAATTCACTCCAGATACAGTCAAGTTAACAACTGGGGTTAGCCATCACAATTGGTACATATGAGAGGCAGGTAGTAAATGGAAGACGAGGACCACTGTTCAAGGTGGTTCATAGAATCTACAAATCCACCCTCTGACCATTTCCAAAATCTCTGAATATATGACTAAAATAAATATATCTGGCAGGCCTGGCAGTAATGGTGCATCCCAGTACTTGGGAGGCAGAGGCAGGCGGATTTCTGAGTTTGAGGCCAGCCTGGTTTACAGAGTGAGTTCAGGACAGCCAGGGCTACACAGAGAAACCCTGTCTCAAAAAACATATATATATTAGATTAGATTAGATTACTTCTCCCACTGCTGTGACCAAATATCTGACAATACCAATTTAGTGCAGGAAAGATTTGTTACTGCCTTACAATTCAAAGGCCTACAGTTCTTCATGGAAAGAACAGTGTGGTGGCAGCAGGAGGCAGCTGGTCACATCCACAATCGGAAGAACAGTCAGAAAGTAGGGCTAAACTAGAAAACCTCAGGTGATGACTCTCTCTCACACACACACACACACACACACACACACACACACACACACACACACGAACTCATTTATGAGCACAGTGACCCACCTCTTCTGGTGGTGGCCCACCTCCTCCAGGCCCGTAACTTCCTAAACAGCTCCACTAGCTGGGGACCAAGTCCTCAAACACATGAGTCTATGGGGACATGATACTGGCAAACAGTAACAACATACAATGCTATGGTTGCTGTTTTATCTGAACAGCCATGCCCCAAAGACATCCATCCCACATATTATTCTAGTACGATCTAGTTTTTGATACTATTACAATTTGAAATCTTCTATGTGGTTCAAACTCCAGATTGTGTTTATTTTACTGAAAAGGTAAAAAGTGTTTGGGGACTGAATATAAAATGTTATTACACTATCAAAAATGAAAAGCTATCTAGCACCAACCTGTCTCCTCTTCTTGCTACTGTCCTCTATCACATTGCCTATGCATTTCTATAGAAACACCCTTAAGCCATGATCAGGTTGGTTTTTGTGATGACTGCTAACAGCTAGAGCAAGAGGGAATCATTTACTACTGCCTCCCTGTATCTGAAAAAAAAACAACAAAAAAAAACATTCCAGCTTTGCTCTCTGGATTAACTCCTGGTCAGAATATAGGTGTTAAAACTGTGGACAAGGATTTGCAAATGGACAATTGCCCAAATCTGTTGCAGTTGCTCTGGAAGATGACCAAGCTGCTCTCCAAATACCCAGAGGCCCCTTCACTTATAACGACAGCATCACTCAACCATCTGATTTCACTGTTATTTGCTTAATGCCAGACCCTGAGGTCACAGTCAATTTAAACAGTGCACAGTGAGTGTTCAATTACCCATCTGCTGGGCCACTTGATACTAAAGCTCCCGAGAACACCCTGTCGTCAACACTTTCCCATCTGATGCACCAGGAGAGGCAAGGACATCCGTGGTGACACATTCTGGTCATCACCTCTATCATGAGCACTTGCAAAGACAGCAGCCTGCAGCAGAGAAGGCCTTCAGTTGGAAGATCACAGAGCCTTAGTCCCAGCCCCAGCTCCAGTCCCTGACAGCGTGAAGTCCATCCTCCAACCCCAGCTTCAAATCCTAGCTGAAATCTCCAACTGTAAATATAATAGGATTGCTAATTGCATTAAACTCCGAAAGCAAACTGAAAATTTTAACTAGTACTTATCTGTTCTTAAATGATTACAATCTGAACATGTCTGTAACCAAAACACCTGGGAGATAGCAGCATGAAGATAATGAGTTTGAAGTAGCCTGGGCTACATTGTAAACCTAAGGCCAAACCAGATACAAATAACTTTTCTTTAAGTAATGACTTAGGTCAACGGTTTTGTAACTATTTTAGAATCTTTGTGTTCAGGTATTCTCTCTCTCCCTCCCTCCCTCCTCCCTCCCTCCCTCCCTCCCTCCCTCCCTCCCTCCCTCCCTCCCTCCCTCCCTTTCTCTCTCTTGCCTTCCTAAGTTTTTCATACTTCAAATCTGCAATTCTCCCACCTCTGCCTCTCAGTGCTGGGATTACAGACATGTATCATCCCACCAGTCTCCAAACACTTTTAAGAATATATTTTTCATCAAGAATCATGGCATAATTCCAGCTTCAAGTGGCTGAGGCATGAGGATCACTAATCTGAGGCCATATGGACTACATTAAAAAAATGGTAATAATAGAACAACTAAAGCAGTGGCTGGCAACCTTCCTAATGCTTCGATCCTTTAACACAGTCCCTCATGTTGTGGTGACCCCAACCATAAAAATATTTTTGCTGCTACTTCATGAGTAATTTTGCTACTGTTACAAATTGTAAATATATCTGTGGGTTTCCAATAGTCTTAGGCAACCCCTGTGAAAGGGTTTCAGCACACATGCACCCAAAGAGGTTGTGACCCATAGGTTGAGAACCACTAAGCTGAAGGAATTTACGTGCTGTTAATCAGAAAAAACAAAAACAAAAACAAAAATGTTTTCTCCAGATAGTCTAAATTTTTATAATTTGTCGTGTAAGGGTTTCCTTCGAGGTTGAATTCCATTCCATCTTGAGGGGGGAAATCCTTAAACAGGAAGGTAAACAACTCAATTTCAGCAAGTCCCTGAAACTGAGCACATTCACTAGACTCCTCCAGAGCAAGCAATGAAAACCGAGAGCCCCTCTCAGACATGCCAAGCTACAAAGATTCTCAGATAGAGCTGCAAAAAAGGCTGAGACCAGACCTGCTGCCTGAAAGAAGCAGAAACTAGCCCAGCTGACTGGTAGAGATTAATAGACTAGCTGAGGCACCTGGAAAGGACACTCTGCAACCTGTTGGTCTGCCTGCAGGCTGAGTGTGCTCCAGGTGATGAGGCTGTCTTTGAGTCATTTCTGTTCCTGTAAGCACCCCAGTGAAATTCATGGTTTACAAAGGGACTTTGGTAGCAAGTATCCACACTTTAGTCTGTCATGGCTTCCCTCTCTGGGGTTAGTAGATGTGTGTGTTGCCTCTCCTCAGGAAAAGTTTTGTCTCACAACATAACTCTGTCATAAATACTATACTATACCTATAAGGCTTTATTTAGCACAGGAATACACAAAGTCACACTGCACAACAAACCTCACACAAGAGATTTATTTGTTGAGAAGAAACCGTATGGCTGCTGCTTTTCAATGGGAAGAGAGACAGCAAAGGGTTGGGAGGAGAGGAAGGTTTTATGGGTTGTTTTAACATATTCAACGAGGTAGTGGAAAAGTATGAAGCATCCAGAAGTATCGCTTGACCTTTAACACTTAGTCATGGGGGTGGGGATTTCCAAGTCTCAAGAGCTCAGGAGCAGGCTGTTCTTTCCTGGGCCCCTTCTCCCTACATTACCTGAGTATTTTTTAACAATTCTAGCTTTCCCTTATTAGCTCCTCTAAAACTGAGCACCTCAGTGAGTCTGAGTAAAGTTGAGGGATGTCTTACCCTGCCAAGTGTATCTTCATAATGTTTCAGAGTGCTAGTTAGCTGTGTGCCACTGGATAAGGTTTTATCCTGAACTTCACAGACCTGTGAGTTTTCCTAGATAATGAGCCACCTCGATGCTTGATGGCTCTAAAGATAAAAAAAAAAAATGGATATTCCTAGTATAGCACTGCATGGGTCAGCCGCTGGGGCAGGGTTCTGCTGGGCAGCTCCTCTGTCTCATCCTGGCTCACTTGTGCATCTTTGGAAGATCACCTCTGCTGACTTCAGGCAACCTCTCTAATGAGTGTGAGTCCTCAAAGAGGGTCATCTGTCCTTGCTCCACATGGCCTCTTATCTTCTCACCCTCTAGCAGGAGAGCTGGGCTTATTCATGTGGAAGTGTCAGGGATCAAAGGGAAGAAGAGGTACTTACAGCCTAGGCTTCCCCATTCTTCCTTTTCTTTTCCCCTCATGGTGCTGAGAAGTGAACTCAGGGCCTTGCAGGTGAGACGTGAGGACTCTACCACTGAGCGATGCCTCCAGCCCCATCTTTACCTCTACTGCATTTTACTGGACTGAGCAGGGCACAGGCTGGCAGAAATGTAATCTAGGGAAGTAAAGACATCATCTTTGTGGTAAGGGAAGGATTTGTGGTTATTTTACAATGGCCTACTTGTCTTTATTGCCTGTAAATGTAAAGAATTCTCATTAATCATCGTATTAAGTGGAAGCACTTATATAAAAATCACAGGGTTTGTTGGTATCTTTCAAACCAAGGATATAGAGCCCAAAGCAATAAATGTCCTTGTGTGGCTTGTCGGTACCACCTGATTAACTTAGGGTTTAAACAAGAACTGTTTGGAGTTTACTCTGATTATCTAATAAATCTGTAGATAAGTACATTACAGTTGACTTAATTATCCCAGCACTAAGGAGGCTAACACAGAAAAATTACTGTTAGTTCTACACCAATCTGGCTACAGTGCAGAAACCTGTCTTAAAATCCAAAAATAATAGTTTAATTTCATGCTTCCATTGTATTGCCTCTCACATGCTCTTTGATGCGTTTCTGAGGCTGCCTCCTCAGAAACTTGATCAGGGTTCTGCTCAAACAGGTCTCTGGTTTTTCACTTCATGGTGTAATCTCATTTCTCAGACACATTGCCTCTCCTTTCTCTCCCTCTCCCACCCTCCTATAAAGGTTTTCTCCCAACACACTCAGTTGAGTCTGCTCTACCTCGCACGATACTTTGTCCCTTTATTGTGTTTCCATGGTATCTTAATTAGGGTTTCTATTGCAGTGAAGAGACACCATGACCACAGGCAGGCAACTCTTCAATAAAACATTCAATGGGGGCTGGGTTACAGTTCAGTGGCTTACCCCTACGGGAGGGAACATGGCAGCACACAGGCTGACATGGTGCTGGAGAGATAGCTTAGAGTCCTACATCTGGACCCATAAGCATCAGGAAGTGACTGTGAGCCACTATACATGACTTGAGTTTCTGAGACCTCAAGGCCCATTCCCTAGTGACACACTTATGCCAACAAATCCTCACTTACCCCAACAAGGCCACATCGCCTAATAGTGCCACTTCCTACCGACCTATGGGGCTATTTTTATTCAAACCACCACACATGGATTCTTCTCAGGTAGTGCCCACATATATTAGAACCTTCTCCAAAGGCCCTTCTAGTAATAGAGTAGTCTCCTTTGCATAACCCAGACTAAATTGTATCAGTTTGTGATCATACTAATGATCATTTGTTTAAAGTATTCCCTCTTCACAAGCTTTGACCTAGGAAAGTAATTGTCAAAATAATTTCTTTCTCACAGGGGTAAACGGCAGAGGACTGCAGATCTCTGCTGTGGCTGCCATTTTCCATAGTATGATTTCCTACTTTTGCTTAGATGCTAAGCATTTTACACTTTCCACATGGTTGGCTTCACTAACAACTTGTTTGGAAAACTTAAGGTCAACATTCTAGGGGAAACAGTTTGCCTTCCAAAATACATGTTAAAACTCAAAGTCTAAGCACCTCAAACTATTATCTTATTTGAAATTGGGTTCATTAAACTTAATTACATTAAAGTAAAGCACCCAAGATGGTTAAAAGGACTCTGGTTTAATGATCATGATTTTACAAAACTTAGATACAGATGTTTGTAGAGATAAGATGGCACACAGAGAGGTGGTTACATAATTGAAGTATCACATATAAAATTCAAGAAGTATTTGCTTGTCTGTGGCTGAAGGACCAGGCATGACACATTTACCTCTCTGGCACCTTCAGAGGGAATATAGTTCCACAAAGAGTGTACTTTTTATTTCTGGCCTTTAGACCTGTGACTCAATACACACTATAATTTTTTGCAGCCCTAATAAAACCCACATTGAAGGTATTTCTTTTATTTGGCATGTATGAATTGTTAGCACAGATTTTCCATGGGGAGAAAAAAAGGATACTGCCTACACAAAATTCCACTGGACTCTATCAAATTTATAATCACCCCCTTTGAACTTTTCTCCTCATGTATTTCCTGAAATGTTTTAACTGTGTGCTAGGTTTTACTTTTTAAAGTTTGACATGTTAACATTTTCATCATAAACTCAATTCACTGAAAGGAGACCACTGCAGGGACTGGCAAAACAACATGAAACAGTGATGTAACTCTTTCCAGGTGTCTTAGTCAGGGTTTCTATTCCTGCACAAACATCATGACCAAGAAGCAGTTGGGGAGGAAAGGGTTTATTCGGCTTACACTTCCATACTGCTGTTCATCACCAAAGGAAGTCAGGACTGGAACTCAAGCAGGTCAAGAAGCAGGAGCTGATGCAGAGGCCATGGAGGGATGTTCTTTACTGGCTTGCCTCAGCCTGCTCTCTTATAGAACCCAAGACAACCAGCCCAGAGATGGTCCCACCCACAAGGGGCCTTGCCGCCTTGATCACTAATTGAGAAAATGCCTTACAGCTGGATCTCATGGAGGCACATCCCCAACTGAAGCTCCTTTCTCTGTGATAACTCCAGCTGTGTCAAGTTGACACAAAACTAGCCAATACAACTGACCCCTTGTCAACTTGACACACAAACACATCACTAGTAAGCCTCAACCCTTACATTCTTATTCATCCCCAAGGTCTAAATAACTTTAAATGTCCCACAGTCTTTACATATTCTTAAAATTTCAATCTCTTTAAAATATCCATCTCTTTTAAAAATCCAAAGTCTTTTTAAATTAAAAGTCTCTTAACTGTGGGCATCACTAAAACAGTTTCTTCCTTCAAGAGGGAAAATATCAGGGCACAGTCACAATCAAAAGCAAAAATCAATCTCCAACCGTTCAATGTCTGGGATCCAACTCACGATCTTCTGGGCTCCTCCAAGGGCTTGGGTCACTTCTCCAGCCATGCCCTTTGTAGCACACGCGTCATCCTCTAGGCTCCAGATGCCTCTACTCCACTGCTGCTGCTGCTCTTGGTGGTCATCTCATGGTACTGGCATCTCCAAAACACTGCATGACCCCTTCAGTCCTGGGCCATCAATTGCAACTGAGGCTGCACCTTCACCAATGGCCTTCCATGGCCTCTCACAGTGCCGAGCCTCAGCTGCTTTGCGTGACCCCTTCATGCCTTCAAAACCAGTACCACCTGGGTGACCCTTACATATTACCAAGTCCCACGGCAGCAGGAGTACAACCTTGGCCATCTCTGGAACACAGCCTCTTTGTGCTTTCAGAAAACACTTCCAGAAGATGTCACCTCAATGATGCTGGTCTCTTCTTAATCACCGCTAATTTCTTAGCTCCAGCTAACCAGCATCAATAGTCCCAGTAATGCAAAGGTTTTGCTTTAGTAGTTCTGGTATCTTGTTAATCACAACTGATTCTTCAGTCCCAGCTAACCAGAACCACAGAATAATCAAACTCCAAAATAGCAATGTCCCTGAAAAGAGTCTTTAATTTTCCCTCTGAAACTTCACAAGCCAGGCCTCCATCTTCTGCACTGTTCTCAACATTATCTTCCAAGCTCCTACACAACATCCGACAGAGCTCTTAACAACGAATGGATCTTCAAGCCCAAAGTTCCAAAGTCCTTCCACAGTCCTCCCCAAAACATGGTCAGGTTGTCACAGGAATACCCCACTCTGCTGGTACCAATTTGTCTTAGTCAGGGTTTCTATTCCTGCACAAACATCATGACCAAGAAGCAAGTTGGGGAGGAAAGGGTTTATTCGGCTTACACTTCCATACTGCTGTTCATCACCAAAGGAAGTCAGGACTGGAACTCAAGCAGGTCAAGAAGCAGGAGCTGATGCAGAGGCCATGGAGGGATGTTCTTTACTGGCTTGCCTCAGCCTGCTCTCTTATAGAACCCAAGACAACCAGCCCAGAGATGGTCCCACCCACAAGGGGCCTTGCCGCCTTGATCACTAATTGAGAAAATGCCTTACAGCTGGATCTCATGGAGGCACATCCCCAACTGAAGCTCCTTTCTCTGTGATAACTCCAGCTGTGTCAAGTTGACACAAAACTAGCCAATACACCAGGTGAGGCAGGCAAGCATGGTGTAGCTTGGAAGCCTGGGACTCCATTTGGCTTAATTTTCTCAAGTCCCTTTCCCAACAATGTGTCTCCCAACATGGAACCCTTTCCTGCCTTCTGCTGCACATCCTTCCACTTCACTGGGACCCTCCCTTGCATATGGGCATACACACACCTCCACTTTACTATGACCCTTACCTGCCCATGGCTCCATGAGAACAATTGACTCCTCCCCAATGGTACCTTAGCAACTCACCTCTTGTGATTGCTTTCCATTCAGAAAAGTCTCGCAACACACCTAAGAACTAGAGGCAAGAGTCTAGTCCAGCCTAAACCAGTTTGGGATGCATAAGAGTAACACAAACTGTGTCTGCTGAATGAATTTTCAGGAAATTCTCCTTTTAACTACCTTATGCCTATGCATGATCAGGCATGCAAATTGTTAAAACTGGTATCATTGTAACTATGTGCAGGAAAGGCTTACATGACCCAAGATCACCAATCCAAGCAGGTAACCCCCAATACTTAGCAAACAGCTCCTTCTTTGAGACCTAACAAGAGAAAGACTTAGTCACCAGTACTCTTTAGCATACTAGCCCATCTTGTGCTGTCTCTTTAAATAAACTCTTGCTGCTTTTCCATTTATGTGCAATTTATAATTCTTTGAGTAAGGGTTACTCAAGACTACTACTACTAACAAGACTACTGTCCACATGCAAACCCAGTGGTATCTACATAGAACAACCAAAGCCCTTGCTCTTCTATTTATATAAATGTGAGCAACCTCATTTTATAGCCTCTCTTCTCCTGGAACCCACATGTGCTGGACAGTTTTATGTCAACTTGACACCATCTGAGAGGAGGGAATCTCAATTGAAAAAAAAAAAAAAAAAACACCTCCATAAGATCAGGCTGCAGGCAAGCTTGTGGGGCATTTTCTTAATTAGTGATTGATGGGGGAGGGCCCAGCCCATTGTGGGTGGTGCCACCCCTGGGCTGGTGGTCCCAAGTTTTATAATAAAGCAGGTTGAGCAAGCCATTGGGGAGCAAGCCAGTAAGCAGCACTCCTCCGTGGCCTCTGCATCAGCTCCTGCTTCTAAGTTCCTGCTCTGTTGGAGTTTCTGTTCTGACTTCCTTCGATGATGAACAGTAATATGAAAGTATGAGCTAAAGAAACCCTTCCCTCCACAAGTCGCTTTGGTCTGGTGCTGTATCACAGCAAGAGTAACCAACCCTAAAACACTGCATAAACAATGTCCCTCCACATTGCTTTATCTTAGTATAATGCTTTCCCACCTTCCTATGCTTGAAATCCTTTTGTTTATTAACTCATTTCTCTACATGAAAATATACATACAAGCTGATTTCTCACTATAGGAAAAGTCATAAAGTGTTAAAATTTATTGGAGATTAAGTTGTCATTACAATTATAACTAATATGTAAATGCATTATGATTTTGCTAAAAAAAATAAGATAATACACTTCTTAATATGATGGTTGTAGCTTCTTGTCTTTATCCATTTACATTGCTATGACAAAATTCTATAGACAGGTAACTTACACATAACAGAGATTTAGAGTCTTAGAGGTCAAGGTCCCATCAGAGTCAGTGTGTGGTGGGGTCTACTCTCTCACAGATAGTACCTTCTCATTGTGTCCTCATGCCCTTTAATGTCTTTTACATGTACGTTTTGCCTGCATATATGCATTTGCACCATGTGTGTGCCTGGTATCTAATGAATTCCAAAGAGGGTATCAGATTTCCTGGAACTGTATTTAATAGACTGCTGTGAGCTACTGTGTGTGCAGAGAACTAAACCCAAGTCCTCTGTAAAAGCAAGTGCTCTTAACCTCTAAGCCACCAGCCAATCCCACCCACCACCTCTACCCTCAAGTCTTGATCACTTTCCCCAAGACCTCACCTCCAAGTAAACTTGAGAAGTTCAGTTTCGATGCACTCATTTCTTGAAAGTCGACATTCAGACCATAGCAGGCTGTTCTGTACATTTGAGAGGTTTTTTTGCAGGAAGCTGGTATGAGGCACTGATTCTTGTATCCCTGGTTGTTGCTACAAAGAGAATACATGAAGCACAGACTCCAATCTTAAGTTTTGTCATTATCTGTTACTTATGTGAACCAGTGAGAATAAAGAGAAAGACTGTATTGTGTTTTTTAAACTCTCTACATTTCATATACCCCCACCCCCTGTAATTGAGTAGTGATCTATATTCAAGCATCTATTTGTTGACACATAGGCCAACAACTCAACAATCTATTTTGCTGAATATACATAGCTAGAATCTACCACACCTGCTAAGCAATCTACTGCTGCATTCTTAGGGTGAGTTGTCTTCTCCTGGCCTGAGAAACCCCCTGGGGTGCAAATTTCTCTCATCCTTTTGCTAAAAGCTGCCTACTCTACTGGACAATTCAGAGAAGGGAGGTGTGCCTCTAACCTTTCCTAAGGGATGCACTGCCTCTGGCTTCCAAGGATGTTTTCTGTTTAGACCTGCCCTTTGTTCAAAAAAAAAAAAACTTGAGCTACATATGACCATGAGAGAGTCACAGAAAACTGTCTCCCAGCTTTGACTGTGTTTTCACCAAAGTTTTAGAGCTACAATTAACTCACTTGATTTATGAAAAATAATAACTGCCTTAAACCTAGTTAGCTAAAGTCCCTAGACTTTATAGAATCATAGCCAAACAAGATTGATTTCTCTTTGGTGGGAAAGAAAGAAAGATAAATGGATAAACAGATGAGCAGATAGACAGGTAGGCAGGTGGATGGGCAGGCACAGAGGTGTGTGTGTGTGTGTGTGTGTGTGTGTGTGTGTGTGTGTGTGTGGTGTTTGCTGGAGATCAAACCCAGAACCATGTACATTCTAGGCACATTCTCTACCACTGAGCTACATGCCAAGCTCTCTTTGTATTTCTTATTTTGAGACAGGATCTCACTATGCTGCCCAGGTTGGCTTTGAACTTGCTCTGTGGCTCAAGCTGACCTTGAACTTGGATTCTTCTGCCAAAGTAAATGGGATGGCAGGTCTGAGCCATCCATCTCTAAGAATCCCTGTAACAACTAACTCCCTAATATAGTCCATTATTACCAAAGCTGGTGTAGGTTGAAAGCCTGGATTCTGAGCCTTCCCCTGTGTAGAAGCAAGCAGGATAGGGAAACACTGATCTGTGTTAAGTGGTTGCTGTCTTGGTGCAAAGAGGTGTCCTGGCTCCTAAGTTTTAGAATCAGTGTGTGGTTCTCATATTTGAAGCATAATGCTTTTAGGGAGAGGTATACCTCCTGTTTATGAGCTGAAAGTTGATGTGGGAGAAAGAAAAGGGGCAACCAGGATGACTTCATAATCACAGGTACATGTCCAAGCTGTTGGAAGAAAATGAAGATTTAAATTTGAAAATATGTTCTTTACAAATGAAAGCCCATGTGTCCTCATAAAACCTCTCTGGACCCAGCAGGCTCAGCATTAGTTATCTGCAGGTAGAGTGGCATTGGCTTCTTACCACTACCTTGGCATATGATCCAACGCAGGTCACATAGCCAAAACATCCACACTTACTTTCTAGACAAATAACTCTTCCCACAGCATTAACTGTGCTTAGATTTCAAATAGCTTTAAATATAATGTACAGGCTACATCACTCTCTCTTTCTGGTTTGAAGAATAGCATGCTAACTTTCTTTGTTACCCATCAAAGAATTCTACATTCAGAACACTAGCAATATAAAGGAAGAGGGAGGAAAATGCACATTTAGAACAACATGGTAAGCAAGAGAAAGGATGCTTGCTGCTTGCTTAAACCATCCGGGGTCTTGTAATTTTAGAATAAAAGCTATGGTTCTTATTTATAAAGATAATAGCAGTTAATTAGAAAAGAGTGGATCTTAGACATATGATAAAGGCAATCTTGAGTAATAACAAAGAGAAGTTGCTACACAGATCCAACTAATTATTTGCAGAGATTTAGAAAGTACCTTGAGTGGGCAAGAGGGGGTGTATTCTCCTGATCATTTAATACAATTTCAATTAAAGTAGAACATTCAATTTTGAAAGAAACAAAAGGATTAATCAGTTTTTACTTTATACCTGGTCCATTATTCCATGTCCTGATCATAGTCATTGCTCTCATATGTGAACAGAGTCTAGTCATAGACAGCACTAAGCCAGTAGTAGGTCTGGGTCTTTAAGCCAGTTTCTGCTCAAGAGTTACTAGGCCACTTTTCCTCTTCAACCCAGATAAGGCATCATCAACAAACAAAGGAACATTTCACACAGGTCCAGCTTGATGAACCTAAGAGTTCATTGGGATTACTAACAGGAGCATGAATGATCAAAACCAGCTTCATCCCTAAAAAGCCCACTCCATCATGGGTGACACTTCACTATCTACTGTTCACTGCTCTTGTAACATTGACAGAGCCTTTGTGACCTGTGAGCTCTCACTATACCTGAGTCACGTAAGTTTCATGAGCTTCCTGTGCCTTAGGTGCCTCCTCCTCCTCCCTCCAGCAGGGAATGTTTCAATTAGGAGAAAATAGCTCCCTAACAGTATCATATATATGCAGTATTTAGCACACAAAAACAGAACATATGAACACTGATGTCAACAGGCTCCTGAAAACACCATGAGCAGAGCAAAGATCTTTGTTTATAAAGACAAACTATTGCAATTAATAATTAGCCATCATCCCAACATCTGTTGCTCGGTGTGTTTGCATAAACAGCCCTTTATCCTGAGCCACCTGTGAGCACTCACAGCAAAGGCAGTAAGTACCGTGAGTACTGTTTCAAGAAATGGCTTGCTGTCAACAGCCCTAAGCAGATGCTGGGCCAGCTCCTTCCATTGCAAGTGTTATACAAATCATTTGAGTTGGGAAGCCAGGAAGGCTGTACATTTCTGCCTTCCATCATTTTGCATTCTTTAAGGATTGTTTGCTTGTCAACAGGGTCACTCTCTAGCTCAGGCTGATCTGGAACTCGCTACAAGGATTCACTGGCCATTAGCTACTGCCATAGTTCAGAAGTGTCAGTTGAGACATGGAGTCAGCTCTTGGCCAAGTCCATTGAGCTAGATCATCAGGATGAGACAGTTGCTCCTAGGCAATGAGGCAGGTTGAACATGTGTGAACTCAGTGACGCATTGGACTTCCACTTGCCTATCCTTGCCCAATGTAACCATGAATGGACATGCACAAAAGCCCTGGCCTGACAAGAATATGATAAGAGCCAATGTGGTCTCTTTGCTAAATATTATCTAAACTGATGTTGTGCAGCTATTTTCTCTTAATTGAAGCATTCCTTGCCGGAAGAAGGAGAAAGCTCCTATGACTCAATGAGTTTTGAGTCATACCACAAGCAAGCCACCCATACCTACAAAGGCAACAATTAAGATGGAATAGTAGAAGAACTTAATGACTATGAATTTAATGGTTTTCTGGCACGGAGAAGACCTGAAAAATGAGGATTCTTGTTCATGCTCCCAGCATCCTTTCAGGAAGCCTGTGAGAACTATGGCATCTGACTCTACATAAAGTAATTCCAGGCTGAACTTTGGAAGCCATGGTGTGACCTTTATCACTCAGGTCTCCCTGGACCACCATGAGGAGTCTGAGCAATGGCACCTTCATGCTCTTTACAGAATTCAAGCCCAGGGCACCTTCTTAATGAATATGCATGCCAGTGAAACCACAATGGGAGTCTGCTACTCTAGCTCAGGACTATCCCAATGGGTGCTCTTTGTCCTGACTGTCCCCTGATTTTTCTGTACTTTCTTCCAAATTCCTTTCTTCCCACAATGAATCTTGTACCCCCAATTCCATCTTAGCATCTACTTCCTACACATCCCAAGATGTGTCAGTGGTTCATAAGACAGAACTATAGAATAGGAGGGGAAAGGCCATATTTAAAATAAATGATCAGTGAGACATAGACCTCCAAAATCCACTCTACACATATAAATCAGTTCTGCATGGATTTTAGATCTAAGAATAGCAAAATAATAATAATAATAATTATTATTATTATTATTTTAAAGAGGGCCAGTAAGAAATGAAAGGTCTTGACCCCCTGGATTTCACTATATAAAGAGTAGCTGCTCATGAGAAGACACCATTGGACAAAAGGAAAACACTGTTCAAGTTTCTTTTCTGTTGCTATGATAAAATGCTATGACAAAAAACAATTTAAGGGAGAAAGGGTTTATCTCACAATTCCAGGTTCTAATCCATCATTATGGAGAAGTCACAGTTATCAGAAACTTGAGACACCTGGCCATACATCCACAGTCAAGCACAGAGAAAATCAATGCATGGTTTCTCTTCTATTTTACAGGAACCCTCTAGTACATGCCTAGGGAATGGTGCTTCCCACAGATAGCAAGGTCTTCTCATTAGTTAACTTATTAAGACAGTCCTCCACAGATATGCCCATAGGGTAGTCCAAGGTAAACAATTGTTCAGAGACCCTATGTCCAGAAAATATGAAACTACTTTAAACTAAGTAGAGGAAGACAGCTTGATTTTAGAGTGTATTTAGTTCCTAGAGATACTGTGACAAACCCACACACACACCTGGAGTTGTGTGTCAGACTTGTTTCTTTTCTCACACAGCCAGAGACAAGAAGTCTGCAAACGTGGCTAAGACTGGAGTTAGGCATTGACACAGAATTGACCCTTCCAGGGACTTCAGTGAGCCATTCCTGGCATCTCTTAGCTTTTGAAGATTGGTGGGGTCCTTGATGTGTGATCATATTGCTCAGTCTCTGCCTCTGTGGACATAGTGCCTTCTTTTTTCCCTATGTGGGCCTCCCCTCTTCCTCTATCTTAAACAAACACATATGAAGTTGCAGAGATGGCTCAGTCAGTAAAGTACTTGCCTTGTAAGCATAAGGACCTGAATTCAATCCCTATAGCCTACATGCAAATTGCCTGAAAACACATATACAAGAAACATTATACACACTGAGCAGGTTATATTTAGGAATATATGTGTATGCACATATGCATATAACAACAACTAATGAAAAAAGAGGCCAGGAGTTTTAAAGAGAGAAAAGAGGGGTATATGGGAAGGTTTGGAGGGAGGAAAGAGAAGGAGAGACTATATAAATATATTATAATATCAAAAATAAAAGGAATAACTTTTAAAAGACATTATAACAGACCAATAAAGAAAAAGAAAGGAAGAAGAGAGAGAGAGAGAGAGAGAGAGAGAGAGAGAGAAAAGAAGGAAAGAGAAAAAAGAAGGAAAGAGAAAAAAGAAGGAAAGAGAAAAAAAGAAGAAGGGGAAAAAAGGTTGCCTGGTATAATCCATGCGCTTTTATTCCCAGTGCTAAAGAGGTCAGAAAGACAGATGCCCGGGCTTGCTGGCCAGTCATCACAGCCTACTTTGTGAGCTCCAGGCCAGAAAGAGACAGCCTCTCAAAGGGCAATGGGACAGTAAGATGGCTTAACAGGTTAAGGCACTTGCCACTGAGTCTGACAACCCAAGTTTCAGGCAACATAGCATCCATCTAGGAGGAAAAGAGACAACTCTCTTTTTAGCAGAAATATTCTTCTGATTTCCATGTGCATATCATGGTGCATGTGTCCATATAGACACTTGAATGTGAACACACACAATGAATGAATGAACAAATAAGTAAATCAATAAATAAATAAATGTAAAAATATTTAAAGGTGAGCAGGGCCTGACCTTCACATTCTGGTGCACATGTGTGCACATGCACCCACACACAGGCATACATCTGTGAACACACAAATATTCACACACATACAAACAAAACAGGTAATTAAATTGAGAGCTCAATCAGATAACCCAGAACCATCTTCCTATCACTGCATCCTTAATCCATTGCCATCTCAACACCTCCTGTTTCAAATAAGGAAACATTACAGTTCCAAGGTGCCCTCAGGGTTGTAATTCAGCCCGCACGACTGGGAAAGATCTGAGTTTCTCTTCACACAGAAGGTGTTCAGATGACAGGCTGTCAAGCTCTCTTTCAGGCCCTAGAACTCTAAACTCTGCCATTCTATAAAAAATTGTAGTTGTAGCATCACACACGGTAACCACAATAAGATGGTCTTGACTGCTGTACTGTTTGGGGGATAATTCAGAAAATTTTAACAGCAAAGTTTACTGAATGAGAAATGGAGTAAGGGATGTAAGAAAATGCAAACATAGGTGTGATGGTTTGTATATGCTTGGCCCAGGGAATGGCACTATTAGGAGGTATGGCCTTGTTGTTGGAGTAGGTGTGGCACTGTGGGTGTGGGCTTTAAGACCCTTACCCTAGCTGCCTGGAAGTCATTATTCTGCTTAGCAGCCTTCAGATGAAGATGTAGAACTCTCAGCTCAGCCTGCCTGGGTGCTGCCATGTTCCTGCCTTGATGATAATGGACTAAACCTCTGAACCTGTAAGCCAGCTCCAATTAAATGTCATCCTTATAAGACTCACCTTGGTCATGGTGTCTGCTTACAGCCGTGAAACCCTAACTAAGACAACAGACAATACCTTAACATTTTTATGACAAGCCAAGCTCTACACGCTTCCCAAGATGGCCACCGTGAATGAGCTTACTTCTCTGTTAGAGGTGGCAAGCAGGGCAACCACGAACATCCTCCTGTCCCAAGTATGCCTCTTGGGAGGTGCCCATAGTTTATATGAAACAAAGAATATATTGTGCATGATTAATTTAATACAGAGCCCTAGAGAAATCTCCCATCCTCCTCCCCCTCTTCCTCTCTCCATTTCTCTCCTCTTTCTCTGTGTCCCTTTATTTTCTTATCCTAAATTCTCCATATTTCCTCCCCTCCTTCCAAGTTCTCCTCTCTATTCCCCCTCTTCCCCTGCCCTTCCTCCTCCCTCTTCCTCATCTTCTCTTTAAGATTACACCACTGAGTGAGAGAATCTAAATGATTAAGACTGGTCCCTCCACTGCCACAGACATTCACACATATAATCTCAGCACTCAGGAGGCTGAGGTTGGAAGATTGCCACAAGATCAAGACTAGCCTGAGTTATATAATGAGTTATACAGTATGAGACACTATCTCAAAAAACAAGGAGGAGGAGGAGGAGGAAAAGGAGGAGGAGGGAGAGGAGGAGAAGGCAGGAAAGAAAAAGAAAGAGATGGATGTCTCCCTATAAATGGGAAGCTATGTCTAATGTGGGCTGTGAGGATTATTAATGAGAAAATTCAAGGATTCCCTTTCTGGGCTCAGTAAATGGTACAAGGAAACATCCAAGCAGACCTTTGAGTCTAGTCATAAGCACCCTAACCATTCTACTGCACCCCAGAGGGTTCACTAACACTACCTCCACAGAGTAGGTTGGGCCCGAGAGCTAATAAATCATGGCTAGAAAATGTGGCTGGTTAGATGTGTATTAAATAAAATATGGCTCATTTAGGTTGCTTTAATCTTTCCCATTAGATAGTGGATACGAACTGAAAGGCTTTAGCACATAAATCCCTTGAATCTAATCTGTAACATGAAGCATCCATATGACCTCAGTAGAGGCATGCATGTGGGGTGAGGCCTGATGCTGAGCAGATAGCTCTCCAAGAGGATTCTCACAATTCTCAAATTGATGCATAGGGGAAAGGTCTGTGGTGTAGATCAAAGAGACAGTGCTGACCTTGGAGTTGGGAAATCTAGGTTCTAGTTCTGATCCTACCTGCGTCATCCCAGGCCAAAATCCATGACAGGATAACAGAGCATTTATGAAGAACTCTGCCTCCTCTGTGACTTAAGGATTCTGTTCTCTTTTTATTTTATTTATTTTATTATTTTTTACATCTCAACCACAGTTTCCCCTCCTGCTTCTTCTATAAGTCCTTCCCCCACCTCCTCCAAACCATTCCTCCTCCATTTCTTTCAGAAAAGAACAGGCAACCAACCAATGGATATCAACCAAACATGGTATATCAAGTTGCAGTAAAACCGGGCACCTCATATCACAGTTGAACAAGGCAGCCCAGTATGAGGAAAGGGGTCCCAAAAGCCAGCAAAAGAGTCAGAGACAGCCCTGCTTCCACTATTAGCAGTCCTACAAGAAGATCAAGCTACAATGTGGTGGTTTCTCAGAAAACTGAGAATCGCTCTACCTCAAGACCCAGGCATATCACTCCTATCCACCTACCTAAAGGACATTTGCTCAACTATGTTCATAGCAGCTTTATTCATAATAGCCAGGAGCTGTAAACAACAAAGATGTCCCTCAATAGAAGAACTCGTAAAGAAAATGTGGTACATTTACACAATGGAGTATCACTCAGCTGTTAAAAACAATGACATCATGAAATTTGCAGGCAAATGGATGAAACTGTTCTCTTTTTATGAAACAAGGTCTTGGTGTGCAGCTCAAGTTGGCCTTCAACTTGGATGCTTCTAGCTTAGCCTCTCAAGTGCTAGGCTTACAGGATCAACACCACACCAGACTGATGATTCCAAGCATGGCCAGGAAAAATGTAGTAGTAACACACAGCTTGTGTTGAGACCTTAGCGTGCATTGAGTTAAAATATTTACCAGCACTGAAGCATGTAAAAAGCAGTAATGAGCCTAAGGCTCTTACCAGAAAGAGGAAGAATGAAAGAAAAAAAAGAAAAAAAGAAGTGAAGAATGAAAGCAGAAAGGCCTGCTGGCGTTTTTTCCTCTAGAGCCTCAATTGTCTGGGATTTCAAAGGAATTAGAGATGTAGCAACACAGCTCAGACCTTGCTGAGCATCTCTGTGTCTGTGTGCTTCTAAGTCCCAAATGTGTCACTGCAGTTTCCTCCTAGCAACAGGAAGAATGTGTTTCCATCAGGCTGAGCTCTCTGGTGACAATTACCCGATATCCTGTTACTCTGATAAATCAGGCCACACCTAGCTCTTTCTGTTATATTTCACATATTCTCAGGGGGAAAAATGTGGCTTTCATTCAGTCAAAGACCCAATTCTTAAGTCTTTCTTTTTATGACAGACTACCGTGCCTACACCAAGTGAATGATAGTTTTGTCTTAATTTTCAAAACAATTTCAATGTATAAAATACACTTTCTCCATTCTGAATCCATTTATCCTCAGAATAGACTTCTATTTCCTACATTGCTGCTTTCTATTCTAGGTCAGAATGGAGGCCAGGAGGACAAACTACTGAAATCTAGTAATTCACTGGGCAGGTTTTATGTTTTCCAGTATGTGTTATTTTGGTCCACTGAGCTTCATTTTAATTCTTTTTTGGCTGTGTTTAGCTTCACAATGTGATTAACGACTCAACTTTGTCTTCTCTTCCTGCGATTGTCTTAAGAATTTGCAATAGCAGATTTATTCACTTACTATAAATGCAAAACAGAGATGTGATTCTCAATGCAAATGTTGCCCTTAAAACACACAGATATTTATCACCAAGTGCTTTTGTAATCAACTTCTAGGATTTTTGCACACAGTATAGTAACTATTAACTTTTTAAAATACAATATTGTCTCTGATAATTACCCAACTCATAACATTGCAAAATTGAACTCTTTCTAGCTAAAGACAGGATCACAGAGAAATATTCCACACTGTGCACACCTCAGAATTCTGCCTAATAAGTGCCATAGACTTGACTGACAACTAGTTTCCCCTAGGGGACGATGTTAACTAGAATTCTAATAATAAATGGATTTATAAAGTGACTGTCACAAATAAATTGATCATGAGTTTGACCTAACTTGATCATCTAGATGATAGACCTAATAAAAGACCAGACATTATCCCTCAGGATTCTCTCAGCAAGTGACTGGAATGTTGCTCTCTGAGTCAACAAAGATCCCTGACTTTCTCAAGTGAGCAATATTAAAAACCCATCTTACTGTCAAAACCATGGGCCTTCTCAGTGGCTCTGAGCCTGGATCAGAATTACATTGGCTGAGCTTCCCCACTCTACCCCCAACTCTGGATTCCAAACACACAGAAGTATTTATCACTCCATCTGTTCATCAGTGTTCATCAATGTGACAGCACCTAGGTAAAGCTTCTTAAAAGAGGAAAAGTTATTTTGGTTCAGGGTTCAGAGGTCTTGGTCCACAAGCAATCATTTCTTTTGCTTTGGGCCTGAGGCAAGGCAGAACAAAGAGAGAACAGGTGATGGGGAGTTGCCTCCTTTGTCCCTCCTAGCAGTCAGGAAGCTGAGGAAAGGAGGGAGGGAGGGGGAGAGGGAGTGATGAGGGTAGGAGGGAGCAAGGGACAAAATACAGTCCCACCAGTCTACCAGTAGTGCCATCAGATTACAAACCCTTAGTAAATCCATGAGCTGATAAGTCAAAACCTTCATGACTCAATCACTTCCCCAAAGCCCGACAGATCACAACTGAACCAAGCCCCTGTCATACACCTCTCAGGGACATTTCAAATCACAACCACGGACACTTGGACATGGTACCCTGCCCGTCTCTCCTTTTCTTCCCACAATTCATTTGGCATTGGGATATAGAACACAGCACTCCAGTCAGACACTAGAGAAATCTCAATCCTCAAACCAGAGAGGCACACATTTTCCAGCATGGTAGTACATACGTCTGATAGCTTGTAAATGCTAATGCTATTCCACTTACCTGTTCTTTTTTTTTTTTCCATTTCTCTTTTTAACTCAAGAAAGCTGATCTATATTTAACAGTACACCTGAAGCTACAGAAAATTGCTCAGTCTAAGAGAAAACACCTCCATGACACCTGAGCTGCCAGTGCATCTGGTGTTAGACAGTAGGACTACTCTTGTTTTCACAGGAGCCATGCTCATCTTAATTTGAGTAAAAAAGTGTTTCTCAAGGTCATGAATCATATAGGTCTTTAGCGACAGACTGGGAGTAGGTATATCTTAGTATATCCTATTTAGTCCCAGACGAGGGAATGCAGCCTCATTGACTACACAATCAGAACTCCACCTAAGTTCTAGTCTTTAAAAGCATATTGTTCATCTTTCTTACTGCTGCGACAAAATACTGACAGAAAGCCGTTTAAGGAAGGTTGGCCTACATTCTGAGAAGATACAATCCATCTTGGCAGCAGGAGCATGAGGCAGTCAGCCATGTTGCTTCTGCTGTCAAGAAGCAGAGGTGAAGCCTAATGTCCTAACCCTGCTGCACAGTAAGACCTCCTCCATCCCCTCTGGGAAAATGAACTAACCATCCCCAGTGTAAGACATAGGATTAGTTGTCACAGTCTTAGTTGTCACAATGCCCCATCATCCCATAGAGACTTTCTTCACTAAGCCATCAGCCACGTGGACACATATCTTTACCCAAGTTTAGGGCTTACAGTTTTGAAACCCTTAAAGGAATGGTTGTGAGATTTACTCTACTCTTTTTTTTTAAAAGATTTCTATATTCTATGTATGTGAGTACACTATAGCTGTCTTCAGACACACCCGAAGAGATCATCAGATTCCATTAGAGATGGTTGTGAGCCACCATGTGGTTGCTAGAAATTGAACTCAGGACTTCTGAAAGAGCAGTCAGTGCTCTTAACCTCTGAGCCATATCTCCAGCCCCTGTTCTACTCTTTAAGCTGAAACATCATTGAAATATATGACTTCCCTGTTGCCTCCAGACATCCACAGAGCACAAGAGTAGACAGGATGGACTAGGAAGTGAAGTGTTTCATAATTGCTGTTAGCCAAGAAGAAACAGCACAGGTGTATACCAGTGACAGTTCCATACACATTAAATGAGAAGTGTCCAGTGCACCATGGATGGGTTGAGCTAGGCTGAGGTTCACCAATGGTTGCTCCACACCAACCTGGAAAGCCAAGATAATACTGAAGGCTTTCCCATCCTCTAAGTCCAGGCCTCTTTCCCTCAAGCTCCCTGGAGACCTTGGGTCCAGGACACACACCCTTCCTGTTCTTTGAGACAGAAAGAGCCTTTTCAGGAGCACCTCTCTGAGACTGATGCTGTGCTGTATAGGGTCTGGGCCACTCTCAGGGACTTGCTGAGGTCCAGGTTCTCCTGGTTCAGTCCCGCTTATCTGATATCAATAGATTTGTGTCCAGCAATTGCAGCAGCCAGCAGCTGCTGAGGTTACATTTTACATCACCCTTAATTAACCTGACAGGATACAGCCCCACCCCTGTCTGAGACTAAGAGAAGAGAAGAGGCTTGGGGGAGGCTAACAGAATGGGCTTTTATGTTCTTGGCTCTTCCACGGGTAAATGTCTTGGAAAATTGCACTTTTATTGTTTCCAGGACCTGAGCCCACATTACAGCAGGCCAAGCTTGGAAGGTCCTGTCAGCTCAACCATCAGCTTCCACAGGGTGGAAGACTGGGAGCATTTAGCACAATGCAGACACTAATGACAGGGTACCAGCAAACAGCAGTCCTTGATCCTGGAAGTAGTAGCCTTCCTGTTCACCCCTGCTCCAGCCAAAGTGACAAGAACGCCGTTTTAAGGGAACTTTCTAGAAAGTGTGTGTGTGTGTGTGTGTGTGTGTGTGTGTGTGTGTGTGTGAATTCATGTGCTCAAAGGGGAGGATCAAGGCATAGCACTGGAACAAGCAGATGAAGCTTTATATATACTATTTTCTCTGTGAAGATTGAAGTCTATAAACCCAGGATCACTACAGCCTTCTCTGCAGTGACAGGCTGTCACACGGTCCTGTCTATTCATGGTAGAATGCTTGCCTAGCACACACAAATCCCTGGGTTTGATCTCCAGTACCATAAAAAAAGACAATAGGCAAAAAAAAAAAAAAAAAAAAAAAAAAAAAAAAAAGACAATAGGCAAACACATAAATAAATCAATCATCTGTTTATTTCCCCCACTAGATCTCAACTAACATCTGAATTGAATGTCTTGTCCAGAAGACAACACTGACAACCTAACTGAAAACAAACAAACAAACAAACAAAAACAAAAACAGAAAACCCAGGACTATCCCAGAGTCTTAGCCAGACTGGCTCCTTTTAAGTTCAGGTATGTTGAGTGTTTTCACAAATGCGTATCAGGTTGCCTGTTGTTTTTCTGAATGCAATTTCCAATTCAAAGCAAAGAAAATAACTTCAACTAGATTGTTTCAGATATATTTTACACAGCAGCTATAAATGCCCATGAAATCTCTAAAGCAAAAATTAAAAACTGAACTGTTTAGGGTTGGAGAGATGGCTCAGTAGGTTAAAAGCTTGCTGTGCAAACATGAGAACCTGGGTTCAGAACCCCAGCACCCACATACAGAGCTGGATATGGGGGGATGTGTCTGTCACATTGGGAGGCCATGAGTTTGGGAGCTTGCTGGATGTTCAGTCTTGCCAAATCAGTGAGAGACCCTATGTCAAGAAAAGGGGCGGGAGGAGGAACCTAATACTGAACTTTTCCTGCACACAGACATGCGTGCATGCACACACACATACACACACATACAGAGAAAGAAAGAGAGAGAAAGGGAGAGGGAGAGGGAGAGGGAGAGGGGGAGAAAGGGAGGGGGAGAGAAATTAAACTGTTGAAAAGTGACCCAACACTTTAGCTTTCATCAAAGAACATAGCAAGCAAATATTAAAAACAAAAACCTAAACTAATTATATTAAATTTGGTCTTCCAGGTTGTTGAAGCTACTTTTTCTGCTTTCCTGCCAATAAATGTAAACTTTCTTCTAATTCTGCAATGATGTGCCTACATATATTCTATTCCTGTAAGGCACTGAGCACAGACAGAAAACACCAGAAACGAGAATTTCATGCCTGCGTGTGGAATTCACTCCAGCTATCTTATTATGACTAAGCATTGGTTGCTGTTTTAAATGGATTAGCTAAACCGTGTAAGTAACAGATTGCTTAATACATTGTTCTTAAAGGGCAACGTGGGGGCTGGAAAGATGGCTTAGCTGTACTTGCTGCTTTTGTAGAGGACCCAAGTTTGATCCCCAGCATCCACACAGTAACTTCTGATCCAGGGGATCTGATGCCCTGTTCTGGCCTCACCAAGTGTCTGAACCCCAACATACATGTACATGTGCGTGAGCACACACACACACACATGCATGCTGCTGAGAAGTTTTGAGTTCATCATCTACACACTTAAAGAATTTCACATCTTATTTTCAGTCAGAAAGTGCTTTTTTATTCACAATGATTATTAGTAAAATCAAGCTTTCCAAAGTGGGACCCATGTGACCAGAATCATACGCTACCAGATGAGAGAAACAGAGCCTTTACTACAGAAATGGTTTCCTTAGAGGACAGAAGGGTTTATTTGTGTGTCTACTGAGGCTGGGTTTCATGTAGCCCAGGCTGACCTTAAATTCACTATGTAACCAAGGCTGGTAGGAATTTCTGATCTTCCTACTTCTAACTCCCAAGCTCTGGGATACAGGTATGCATCTCTGCACATAGCTTCAAAATGTTTTAAGATTTCTTTTTAAATTTGAGATGAATAAGACTGGGAGGTCAATGAATAGAGAGTGGATATTTTTGCTATGTGAAAATGTTCTTCTCATTGAGATACTAATTTATTGAAAATACTGATAAACAATCTTTTCCAAAAATAAACTGAGATAGATCATGCCTGCTATGTTCCTGTTGTTGTGAGCACTGGGAATCTGATATTTCTGCAGGTCAAGAAAGGTAAACCATGGAGGAAAGGTACTCTGAACGTTCAGGGTATAGTAGCTACCACAGTTGACAGAAAACTCAAGCTACCATTTCAAGCCAGGTTAAAAGTTACCTAGCTATAGCCAAGACCTATACTGATATCCACTAAAGAAAGTCAAGTTTTTCTAGATGGTGAAAAAATGTACTAGTCTGGTCAATTTTTGTCAACTTGACACAAACCTAGACACACCTCTATCAGATTGACTTGTGGGCATGTCTAAGGAACATTTTCTTGAATGCTAATGGATGTAATAGGCCGGACCACTGTGAGCAGTGCTATCCTCAGGCAGGTGGGCATGGACAGTATACAATATAAGAAAGGTAGCTGATCAAACCACGGAGAGCCAGACAGTAAACAGCATTCTTCCATGGTCTCTGCTTCTGTTCCTACCTTGGGTTCCGGCTTTGATTTCACACCCTGACTTTCTGTCATGATGAATTGTAACCTGTAAGTCAGATAGACCCTTGTGTCTCCCAAGTTGCTTTTCGTTGTCATGCTTATGATAGCAACAGAAAATCAAATTAGTATAAGTACATAAATGAATCTTCATATAGAAAACTTCTAAAATTAATACCTAATATGTATGAAGTGAGTTATAATGCTTACATCCTCCTAAAAATGTGAGAAAGAGGAAGCTGGAGAAACCCAGAGCCCCCGATCACTTCTGTTCCGTGTAGAAGGGGAGGGAGCTCTACTCTGATCTCTGTTCACATATTCACCATGTCAGTTTCTTTTCTAACATATGCTTCCATGTTGGAAAGTCATTTTATCTTGTGAGCTATTAGATTTAGTTTCTGATAGACATTAAATTAACAGCCAATTCCATCAGGAGTCTCTTCCCTAAAGGGTCTGGCAGATGAAACATTTAACTTTCCAGATCTGTTGAGTCAGAAGAGACCACTTGGGGACATTATTAGAAAGATGGTTTTTCTCTAGGCCTCCCTAACCCCCTTATGGATTCAACAGGATCACATTCATAATTCTTACATCATAATTCCTTTAGTTTACACACTCAGTTTGTTTGCTTGCTTGCTCTTGGTTTTTTGAGACAAAGTCTCACTCTGTTGTAACTTTAGTTTTTTTCAAATCCCATTTTTAATGATGGTTCTTAAACATTTTAACCTTCCTTGTAACCCACCACCCACCAGAGGTAGTGGAAAAGAAAGGATACAGGAGGGGTGGGGGGAGTGGACCTTCTTAGAAAGGTTCTTTGGAGCAACTCCTGTCTGTGTTGTCTGGAAATCAGCAGTTCAGTACACAGGTTAACTAGCAGTGCCAGCTCAATACACTCGAAAACACCTCATGGATACACCAGCAGTCCAGTTCAGTAGAGTTGTGTTAGCAACTGCAGTGACACAACCTAGCAGAGACAGCCAGGCCTCAGCCTCAGCTTAAGTCAGCAAGAAGGACCAACAGGGACACCAGAAGTTCTTGGTTGCCCCTCTCTCAGGGAAGCAAAGATCAGAGAGATCCACTAGTATTGCACAGCTAGCTGTGCCAGCAAGCCAAGCTCAGTCTCTGTCACTCTGTGGAGTCCTATTTATACCCTCCAAACATCACATGTCCTCCACGTGCCTTGCCTCAGCACAGGTCTTGATTCAACACGTGTATCCAATCAGCCCCAAACCTTGAAAGCTACAACAAACTGCAGTACACCATCAGAAGTTTTTAGGTGCGTTTCTCTTTATGGTGTCCCCACAAATGCAGCTCAACTACATAGTGTAAGGCGAACCAATGTGTGTGTGTCATTAGCAAAGACTCTTTCATCACTTGGCCTTTCACATGCTTGCTTTAGCAGAACATCCTCTTTCCTGTGTCTGCTTCAGGGAAACATTCCTTCACTAGTCTGCCTTAGCCTTTCACACCTGTGTCCACTTTAACGAAATGATACTTCATGTGTTTGTCCCAGCAAAACACCATCCAATCGACTTTCCAAAGAACCCTTAAGTTTCCACTTCACTATGTGGCCCTATATGACCTAGAACTCACACTGTAGCCCAAGCTGGCCTCCAAATCAGGGCAATCCTCCTCCCACAGCCATCTGGGTGTGCACCACTGCATTTAATTAACTCTTCCCTTTTTGATACTTAGATGGGAAATGTTAAGATAATAGTCAAACACTGAAGGAATGAGTCATTGATAGCTGACTTCCCTTTGGGTCGACAAGGGAACTTTAACAATAGTGTTCCAATTCAGTGAGTCTCAAATGTTCAGAGCCACGAAAGTCTTCAAGCTTAGACACTAGACCCATCTTTCCAACCACAGTCAACAGATTATTCACACATACATCGCTCACTTGCTCGATCTGTCTCCCTCCTCCCCTTCTCTCACATACACATATAAGACACACACACAGCAATGCTGGAGATTGACCCTGAGGCCTTATTTATACTAGACAAATGCATTACCACTGAGTTATCTTCCTAGCTCAAAATATTCTAAGAGTAATTGATGAGAATCTATCTACATTTTTATTTCCCCAGCCAACAAATTATTCAAGGGAGAATCTGAACACAGACACCCTCATTTAAAAGTGATTGTGAATGTTAAAGTGAATATACAGATCTCTGTATCACAAAGAATGGTAATAACTCTCTACTAGACAAAATTCATTTTATTTCTGTGGATGAGAATTACTTATACAAATCCCAGCTCTCTGTAAACTGTGGAATTGCAACATACCTGAAAATCGGTGAAAGATACAAACCCATGAAAAATCAGACAACAGCACCAAGAGATTGCACACAACCCAGAGCTCCAGTGCCAAGAAGCCCACATTGTTTGCCCTTTTTTAAAATCTCCTTTTTTTCTGAGAATTTTAATTCCCAAATTAAAATATTTATCAAATACACTTTGCTGGAATATAACCACCCCTCCAAATGATAATAACAAAAACATTTCTACCTTCACAATTTTTTCCCACTGCCATTATTATACTTAAGCTAAGTATAAAAGTTCTGCTCATTAAAATGTTAAATTTCCATAACTTAAGAATCAGTATCACCCATCAAAAAGAAAGACTTATTTGCATTTGTCATCACCAGACACAATTTCTAATTATCCTGTTAATAGCCTGAGTTCAGAAGCAAAACTGTACCTCCCTCCACTAGTGCTTTAACAGGCAGGCTAGAATGGAAAATGAATCATTTTCTACTAATTTGCTATTACAGTCTTTATCCTTTTCTCGGGCCCTAGGTCAAAGGGCAGTTCACAAGGCTGAGCAAGGAAGATTAGCTCCAACCATCCTAACAATATTGGTACAATTTTCCTTTCTAAGGAATCTGGCACTTCATAAGGTTTCCCAAATCTTGTCTAAATTAAGCATAAAATACAAGCATGTCTGTGTCAAAATTAGCTCAAATCTCATTATGAAAAGAAGAACCCTCAGGGATTTTAAAGATCACTTAACTTGATAGTTCTATGAGCAAACACACCAGGTGACTGAATGGGCAGTGAAGGAGTCAGAGGTTTAGCAGAGACAACTCTCAAGGAGCTGCTTGGATTTATGGGGGAGGGTAGGTATGGTGCTAGTTTGCTACCAATGTGTAGTTCCTGTATCTATAAAAAACAAAAAGAAAAAGAAAAAAATAAGACCTTTGAAGTATAGAGGTCTTCTGGCTTTTTCTAGAACACCAAAATTTCTTCAACTATAATTGTACTATATTTGCAGTGATCTCATCAAAATCTAGGGATAAAAAATCATACCCATTATAGGCTGATTGGATGTTGGAATTCACTTTTTTCTAATTAATTGAGTAACTAATCTGTAACTGATGGATTTTTTCACAGCTTCTCTTGTGGTATGCTAATGATATTTATAATTTCTCTATATGTAGTGCAGACTCAATTGTTTTGACAGTTTTTTTATGAAAACTAAGTGGGTTTTTTCTTTTTGGACAAGCATAAATCACCCCCGTTTCTACATAGTCAATATGATTCTCTGTGTGGTGCTGATTTGTGAACTTGTGTAATCCTGTGATGAAGCTGTCTTCAGGAATCATGAGCTTGCTTTTTTAGTTTCTATCTTGGTTGTGGTGGTGGTAATGATACAGGGTCTCATGTAGCATAGGCGGGTCTCAAACTCATGATATAGTGAAGCTGGCCTAGAACTCCTGGTTGCCCTACCTTTACCTCATAAGTACTGGAATTCCAGGAGCACACCACCATGACTGGCTTAAAAATGACACCAGTCAGAATGGCTAAGATGAAAAATTCAGGTGACAGCAGATGCTGGCGAGGATGTGGAGAAAGGGGAACACTCCTCCATTGTTGGTGGGATTGCAAGCTTGTACAACCACTCTGGAAATCCGTCTGGCGGTTCCTCAGAAAATTGGACATAGTACTACCGGAAGATCCAGCAATACCTCTCCTGGGCATATATCCAGAAGATGCCCCAACCGATAAGAAGGACACATGCTCCACTATGTTCATAGCAGCCTTATTTATAATAGCCAGAAGCTGGAAAGAACCCAGATGCCCCTCAACAGAGGAATGGATACAGAAAATGTGGTACATTTACACAATGGAGTACTACTCAGCTATTAAAAAGAATGAATTTATGAAATTCCTAGCCAAATGGATGGACCTGGAGGGCATCATCCTGAGTGAGGTAACCCAATCACAAAGGAACTCTCACAATATGTACTCACTGATAAGTGGATATTAGCCCAGAAACTTAGGATACCCAAGATATAAGATATAATTTGCTAAAAACATTAAACTCAAGAGAACGAAGACCAAAGTGTGGACACTTTGCCCCTTCTTAGAATAGGAAACAAAACACCCATGGAAGGAGTTACAGAGACAAAATCTGGAAGTGTGACGAAAGGATGGACCATCTAGTGATTGCCATATCCAGAGATCCATCCCATGATCAGCTTGCAAACGCTGACACCATTGTATACACTAGCAAGATTTTGCTGAAAGGACCCAGATATAGCTGTCTCTTGTGAGACTATGCCAGGGCCTGGCAAACACAGAAGTGGATGCTCACAGTCAGCTATTGAATGGACCACAGGGCCCCCAATGGAGGAACTAGAGAAAGCACCCAAGGAACTAAAGGGAACTGCAACCCTATAGGTGGAACAACAATATGAACTAAGCAGTACCCCGGAGCTCTTGTCTCTAGCTGCATATGTATCAAAAGATGGCCTAGTCGGCCATCACTGCAAAGAGAGGCCCATTGGACTTGCAAACTTTATATGCCCCAGTACAGGGGAACGCCAGGGCCAAAAAGGGGGAATGGGTGGGTAGGGGAGTGGGGGGGGGGTTATGGGGGACTTTTGGTATAGCATTGGAAATGTAAATGAGCTAAATACCTAATAAAAAATGGAAAAAAAAGAAAAAAAATGATGTTGTTCAGAGACAAAGTTTGGAGCTGAGACGAAAGGATGGACCATGTAGAGACTGCCATATCCAGAGATCCATCCCATGATCAGCTTCCAAACACTGACACCATTGCATACACTAGCAAGACTTTATCAAAAGGACCCAGATGTAGCTGTCTCTTGTGAGACTAGGCCGGGGCCTAGCAAACACAGAAGTGGATGCTCACGGTCAGCTAATGGATGGATCACAGGGCTCCCAATGGAGGAGCTAGAGAAAGTACCCAAGGAGCTAAAGGGATCTGCAACCCTATAGGTGGAACAACATTATGAACTAACCAGTACCCCGGAGCTCTTGACTCTAGCTGCATATGTATCAAAAGATGGCCTAGTCGGCCATCACTGAAAAGAGAGGCCCATTGGACACGCAAACTGTATATGCCCCAGTACAGGGGAATGCCAGGGCCAAAAAAAATGGGAATGAGTGGGTAGAGGAGTGGGGGAGAGGGTATGGGGAACTTTTGGGATAGCATTGGAAATGTAATTGAGGAAATATGTAATAAAAAAAATGATGTTGTTCTATGCTGTGTGGTTTTTTTATTTTCTCTACGTCCTATTCACACCAAGGAATCCAGATATGAGCACAAATTAAATCGATTTTTTCTTTATTTCTTTGAATCCTAACAACAGCTGGTAAACAAGAATTTAAAAGCCACTAAAATATTTTATCTTTTATAAATAATAAATTATGTGTTTGCTTGACACTCTCCCTTGGTGATCTAGTAGTTGCTGCCATTGAACACTCAGGATGAACAAACAGGTCCCTGAAGTTATTAAACATCATTGTCGTCAGAAAGATAGATGAAGAGCTGTAGTCTTCACTGCAGAAATCTGGTGCCCCAAGGTGCTCAAAACAGCAAGCACACATGAGCACCTGTGTGTGCCAATGCATTATTCCTGCTCCAAATTAATATCTTAGCTTTTCCTATCCTGCTTTTTATTCATAGTCTTTATAATGTAAACCTGCACGGATGAAAGCTAGCCTGGCATTCCTCCCATTAGCATGAGTGACAAGTTGACCCACAAATTCTACTCTACATTATTGCTTATGAAGCCCAGTTAATCTGTGGAAAGAAAAATATCGGTGTTATCTTCTGATGCAGATGCTCTCTGGCTCTGCAGCCCCCTGCTGGTGATGCACTGAACAGAACTGTGCTGTTGGTAATTGGAGGCAACCCAAGCCAGCTGGAGTGGAACCCACCCCCACCTCCCCCCCCCCACCCACCACCCCCCCCCCCCCCCGCATCCCTCAGGTCAGACAAAGACTCCCAGGGAGCACACGAAACAAATGTGATATTTGAGAAAGGGAGGGGGCATTTAAAATAAATTCAGTTCCCTTGTGTTTGATTCCCACCTAACCTCCTTTCTAAAATAATCTGTCTGAGAACATACTCATGGGCACATAGCCACCCCTCCCATCTTTCCAGTTCTTCTTCTCTACGATTTTTTACAAACGTAAGTCATAATTCCAATCCAGAATTTTACTGAGGCTATGTACTCCTCTGACTAGAAATCCATGCAGATGATAACTTGAAGTAGAGAGGTCACCAAAGCCTTATAAAATGTTGGCCCAAAATGCATAGTAAACATCCTGTCTTCACCCCAATCTCCTTTCCCAATAGGGAAAGCATAACATCCAAGGATTTTTTTTTTTTTTTTTTTTTTTTTAGCAGTGGATGGTGTGATGTCTGTAATCCTGGTACTTGGGAGGTTGAGGCAGGAAGATCAGGATTTCAAGGTTATCCTCAATAACAAAGCAAGCTTGAGACCAGTCTGGGCTACAAGAAAACAAGTCTTAAAGAATAGGCAATAAATAAATAATTTAAGGGCTGGGAAGATGGTTCAGTGGTTAAAGTGTTCACCCCACAACTGAGAGGATTCCTAGAACCCACATAAATGCCTGGTAGGCATGGTGGTCCATCTGAAATTCCTAGAGCCACAAGATGCCTAGCAAGACTATCCATATAGATGAGCTCTGAGTTTGATTGAGAGACCCTGCCTCATTAAATAACATGGAAAGCCACCAAGGATGATTCTTGCCATCAGTCTTGAACCTCCATATGCACAGGTACACAGGAGAAACACACACACACACACACACACACACACACACAAATGGAAAAAGAAATAGGGCATCTGGTATTTTGCCTGGGGTCTGATTGCCCTGAATCCAGGAATGAGTTCTCAGAGGAACAAAATTCATAGCCTCATTTGAATTAAAAACATGAAATTACATCAAGTAAGTCCAATTTGTTATTTCATAAATAAAACTGATTTGGGTCAAATAGGTCAAATGGTAGACATCATTCATAAAATTAATAAGTTAAACCTGAACATTTTAATAAAATATTAAAGCAAATATTCATGTTATATATAAATGCATAGCATCACCATTTTATTTTAAAGTATTTATCTTAAAGTACTGTTTAATAAGTAAACTATGGTATTCCCATTAATAACTGATTCTAACTTCTTGGATTGAGCAAGAAGCCTTTAAGAGAATAACAGTGCCAGCAAAAACTCCTTAGATGAAGTAAAGCCTGTCTATATGTTTCCTGAAATCTTGGAGAGGAAATAACACTGGAACAACATATTATTTTCTGTCATTATGATGGATGATCTAGGAAAATCAACTAGAAAGAGGAAAGATTTATTTTGGCTCCCAGTTTCAGAGGGATCGGCCTTGTCAGCTGGCTTTATTGTCAGAGGGTTGTATGTGGTAAGAAAGAACATCATGGACAAGTGTGTGGTGGAACAAAGCTGCCTCCCTAATGAGAGAGAGAAGGCAGGTTTTAGAGTCCAATTGCCCCTCCAAGGGACACTCCAATGGCATAACGTTCCACTGGGTCTCATCACCTAAAGGTTCTACTACCTCCTAACACCACCACCCTGGGGACCAAACCTCAGCACACTGCATTTGAGGTCGTCTAAGATATAACCTGTGGCCTAGAGACATGGCTTAGCAATTAAGAGTGCTCTCAGAAAGAACGTACATTCAGTGCCAGCACTGTATCAGGTGGCTCACAACTAGCTGCCTGTAATTCCAGATTCAGTGGATCTAATGCTCTCTTCTAGCCTCTTCCCTCCGACACAGACACACATGTGTGCACACATATATACAGACAGACAAATATAAAAAAATTAGAAAGAAGGAAGGAAGGAAGGAAGGAAGGAAGGAAGGAAGGAAGGAAGGAAGGAAGGACCAAATTCATAAGTCAATGTAATAAATCATTTTGTGTCAGGTGAGTTCCAGCTGTTTGTTAGCTTTCAGCAAGTAATTGAGTGGTCAGGGATATAACACTGAAAATAATTTCTGATAATAAATCACTGTGGGTTCTAGCATATCAAGAGGAGTCTTTTCTATGTCATAATTCTTCCATTTTGAGTGTAAAAATCTATGAAGAAAAAACATAATGCCACCTGCAACAGGTAATAGTTATTCAGACATAAGCAGCAACCTCCAAGGTGCGTGTCTGCATTTAATATTTAATCATCAGCTCTATTTAGTGTGTGTGCATGTATGTGTATGAGTGATTTGATGAACTCTATGCTAATAGTACAGGAAGTGATAGTCTTAATTAATTTTTTTGACATTTAAAGTCTTACAGCTATGAGAAATTAAAATTCTCAAATTTATATACATATTTATGATGTTGGGAAACAGACATTAATAAAAGAGTTTTTAAGTGTTATTCACAGTGAGCTAAAATGCTGTAAGGGAAACTGAACAGAAATACTTGACTTGTTTTAGGAAAAAAGAAAGAATGTAAAATATCCTAGGTACTTAAAAGATAGCTTCTAGGGCTAGCAGGATGGCTCATTAGCTGGGGAGATAGTTCAGCCAGTGCAAGCAAGAGGCCTGAGTTCCGATTCCCAGCACCCATATAAAAGCCAGGTGTGACTATGTGTGCCTGCCACCCCAGCACTGTGGCTTGAGGAACAAAAACAGGAGGATCTCTGGAGCTTTCTAGGAATAAAAAAGAAAACAATGATGACAAGCTCCAGTTTCATGTCTCAGGAGATAAGACAAAAATAGAGAATATGCAGTGTGTTCCTCTAGCCTCCTCACCTGTATGCATGGGTATAAACACACACACACACACACACACACACACACACACACACTAATGCGCACAGATATATGCACACACACAGGCCCACACACATGCACACCTGCACACACATGCATGCATGCACATGTGTACAGACATGCACATGTACACATGCACACATACGTACATACACACATGCATGCACATGCACACTTTTTTTTTAAGAGAGAGAGCTGGAGATATGGCTGGGTAGTTAAGAACACTCACCTGTTCTTGCAGAGGACTCTAATTTAGTTGCCAGGACCTACATCATGTGGCTCACAATGGCTGGTAACTACAGCTCTAGGGGATCCAGTGTCTTCTTCTGGCCTCCTTGGACAATTGCAGTCACATGCACATGCATGCATACATACATACATACATACATACATACATACATACATACATGGAAATGAAATAAATCTTTTAAAAGAACATGCAAGCTTCTTTATGTCTGTATAAATAGGGTTGGAGAGGATGAAGACAGTGGAGTTTCATATCTTGGTGGATTTAGCTTCCACTGGGTACATTTAAAGCAGAGACAGTGGAGTTTTATTTTAAGATATCAGTGTATATGGTGAACTAAAAACATTTCAATTTAAAACTTATGCTACAAATTTAAGTGCTGATCTAAAAGACAAAGAGGACATATACATTGTGTAAGCTTTTTTTTTTTTTTTTAGGAAAAACCATGGAACTCCTCCACTGAACACTCAGATTTTACAGCACAATCCATACAATCCATTTCTGCTTTAAAATCAGTATTAAACCCTAAAAATGATTTTTTTACTCCAGTTGGAAATTCATGCCTATAACAGCTTGGAAACAATTGTTACAAAACACACACACACACACACACACACACACTCGGACACACGGACATGACACCGATAGATATCTCACCTTAGTGCCCTGAGAGGGAGCATGGGAGCTACAGGCAGCCTGGGGCAGAGTGATCACAGATGACATGGTTCAGGCTGGATCCTACCAGGAAAAAAAAAATATTCTATTTGTAACATAGCCAGAAAACTTCTCATCAGGCTCCGCTGTTGGTTGATTGGAACTCAAGGCAGCAAAATAACAGTAGCAAAGGAGTCTACTCTCTTAGGCAAAATGTGAAAGAAGCCATTTGTAGCCACACAAAGCCAGGAAAGGGAGAAAAGAATCAAGGAATCAAGGTAACACTGATTGCACTTTGAGATGAAAGGGTGAGAGGCCTCTGGTCCAAATACTATACAAAAAGAAAAGATAAAATGAAAGACACACACTCATTTTAAAGATTTAGCCTTATGGCCATCAAGGTGTTTCATCAGATAAAGGCTGTAATTGCACAAGTCTCATGGCCAGAGTCTGCTCCCCAGAATTCACATTAAAAAAAAAAAAAGTATGTTCTGGCATGCATCTATAATCCCAGCACTCATATATGAGATGAGAGAAAAACAGAACATCACTTGGAAGCCTATTAGTCAGCCTGGAGCATGCAGTATGGTAAAAAATACAACAAGAGAGACATTGCTAGGAAAGAAGGCAGAAGGAGAAAACCATATCCCAAAAGTTGCCCCCTGGCATCAACATATATGCTGTGGCACAAGCATGACACCCTATCACAATCAATCATCAATCAATCAATCCATCAATCATACCTCAGTTCACATTTCTCATCTGGTAAGGAAACAATAGGAAGTTATACTTTTGTTTATCTGATCAAGTTTTTGTCATGATGAGAGGATCCATGTTTCCTCTGCCCCAAGTATGTTTTCCTCACTGCCTAAGCTGACCATTCTCAGCAGGGAACCTATTATTCTTTGCCTCTTCAACCTTTGCTCTCTCCTAAAAATTAATGATTAAGTCTATTGGAATTTCACAAACCACACCTTTTAGTCATTTGTGGTCTTCAAATTAAAGAATAGTTTTATTTTTTTAACCCATTTTCATGAAAAAACAAACAAACAAACAAACCAATCTCTGCATATTCAATACATGCCTGTCGGTGCCTCATGAAAAGTAACTGAGATGTTTTAGGAGTTTAAACACACATTAAGTTTTTTTTTTCCTATTAAACTCATAAATAGCAGCTATTTGACAAGCAGATTGAAGTTCTTAATGGCAGCAATTATAAGTTCTTGTCTACTTTAAAAACTCATTCTTTTTGTGATGAATGTACTCTCTGCCTTGACAGACAAAAAAAAAATTTTTTACCTTTAAAAAAAAATCTGAGTTTTTTTTTTTTTAATGTCTTTGTGGTTCTTGATATAAAGATGAGAGGTATGCTGCTGAGTGTCAAGAAGCAGGGACAACTGAAGACATTCTGGTCATCTTCCTGCTGTCCTTTCTGACAGCTCCCTATGATTCAGTGCAAGGATCCCTTAGCACTCTCACAAAGTTCATGTCAAGTGGGGGGTGTTACTGCAAAGGCTAGGTTGGCGCCCTGGAAGCTGGGGGTGGGGACAAGGTCCTGACAGGAAGCCCCTTTCTCTTGACTCATATGAGCACAGATCCCGCCTCACCTTTGGACAGCCTGTAAACCCCTTTTGTGTCTGGCTTGCTTCTAGCTTGTGCCACCTTGTTCCTACCTCTCCACACCCTCCTGCTTTGCCTCACTGACGGCCAAGGGGCCTGACAGCTGTCTGCAGGTGTGTGCTGTCAGAGCTGTTCTTTGTCTCATCTCACTCTGGTCTTGGGATTCCCCCAGCAGACACTTCTGCTCCACTCTCCTTTTCATCCTGTCTCTGTTGAGCCATGCTTTTTCTCAAAGAGGATAATTGGCTCGTTTGTTCTCTGAATATCCCTTCCCTGACCTTCCTAATAAGCTAGCAGAAGTTCTGTAGGGGAACAAGACTGCTGTCCTGTAACTGAGAAAACCCATAATTCCCAGCACCAACTTCTGTGCCTTTTGAAACAGTTTGCTCTTATACCCTACAACTTAACATATGGGGATATTCATTCATCTGTTTGTTAATTCATTTATTTCCTTTTGATGTGTATTCTGTGCCTAGCATTCTGCAGGACATTAGGGACAAGTCCAAGAACAGGATACACCTGCCATTAAAGACCTCTTAGTTTGATGGAGGAGGCAGACATTACCCCAGTAGTAACAGTGTAATTGGTTACAAACATGACAGTGTTAATGGAAGCGTTCTCACATGGTGTTATATAATGTCAGACATATATGACAAGGAGACTGGCAGATCGTGACTCTTGAGTCCTGACCACAAGTTTATGACATATCAATCAAATGGGGCTGGGTCTACTTCCATCTCACAAAGTAAGAAACTGAGGCATCAAGAATAAACAGTCAGAGAGCTGGAGAGATAGGCCAGCAGTTCAGAGCAGGTATTGCTCTTCCAGAGGACACCAGTTCAGTTCCAGGCTCCCACATTAGGCTGCCCACATCACTCCAGCTACAAGGGGTTTGAAACCCTCTACTGGCTTCTAAAGGCACCTGAGCTCATACCATGTGCACATACCCACATACAAGTGTGTGTGTGTGCGCACACACACACACACACACACACACACTCCATGTAAAATATTTTTAAATTTTTTTTAAAAAAATAATCATCCTGGGTATTTTGAGCTTTGGAGTTAATATCCACTTATCAGTGAGTGCAACTATGTGTGTTCTTCTGTAATTGGGTTACATCACAAAACAGATGATATTTTCTAGTCCCATCCATTTGCCTAAGAATTTCATTAATTCATTGTTTTTAATAGCTGAGTAGTACTCCATTGTGTAAATTACCACATTTTCTGTATCTATTTCTCTGTTGAAGGACATCTGGTTCTTTTCAGCTTCTGGTTATTATAAATAAGGTTGCTATGAACACAGTGGAGCATGTGTCCTTGTTATACATTGGAGCATCTTTTGGATATATGCCCAGGAGTGGTATAACTGGGTCCTCAGGTAATACTATGTCCAATTTTCTGAGGAACCACCAGACTGATTTCCAGAGTGGTGTACCAGCTTGCAATCCCACCAACAATGGAGGAATGTTCCTCTTTCTCCACATCCTTACCAGCACCTGCTGTCACCTGAGTTTTTGATCTTAGCCATTCTGACTGGTGTGAGGTAGAATCTCAGGGTTGTTTTGATTTGCATTTCCGTAATAACTAAGAAAGTTGAACATGTCTTTAGGTGCTTCTAGGTCATTCAGTATTCCTCAGTTGAGAATTCTTTGTTTAACTATGTACCCCATTTTTAATAGGGTTATTTGGTTCTCTAGAGACTAACTTCTTGAGTTCTTTGTATATATATAGATAGATATTAGCCCTTTATCGGATGTAGGGTTGGTAAAGATCTTTTCCCAATCTGTTGGTTGCTGTTTTGTCCTATTGACAGTGTCCTTTGCCTTACAGAAGCTTTGCAATTTTATGAAGTCCCATTTGTCAATTCTTGATCTTAGAGCATAAACCACTGGTGTTCTAGTCAGGAACTTTTCCCCTGTGCCCATGTATTCGAGGCTCTTCCCCACTTTCTCTTCTATTAGTTTTAGTGTATCTGGTTTTATGTGGAGGGCTTTGATCCACTTGGACTTGAGCTTTGTACAAGGAGATAAGAATGGATCAATTTGCATTCTTCTACATACTGACCTCCAGTTGAACCAACACCATTTTTGAAAATGCCATCTTTTTTTACTGGATAGTTTTAGCTCCTTTGTCAAAGATCAAGTGCCAAAAGGTGTGTGGGTTCATTTTTGGGTTTTCAATTCTGTTCCATTGATCTACCTGCCTGTCTCTGTACCAATACCATGCAGTTTTTATCACAATTGCTCTGTAATCAGGGACTAAACCACCAACCAAAGAGTACACATGAGGTGACACATGGCTCCAGCCACATATATAGCAGAGGATGGCCTTGTCAGACATCAGTGGGAGGAGAGGCCCTTGATCCTTTGAAGGCTCAATGCCCCAGTGTAGGGGAATGCCAGAAGAGGGAATCGAGAGTGGGTGGGTAGGTGGGGGAACACCCTCATAGAAGCAGAGGGGATGAGATAGGGGGCTTTCAGAGGGGAAAGCAGGAAAGGGGATAACATTTGAAATGTAAATAAAGAAAATATCTAATAAAAATTTTTCAAAAAAAATTAATCATCCCATGAACCAATAGCTATGCTTGCCTTCATAAGAGGAAGCCCATCAACACACCAACATGGATGGAGTAGGGGCTTACCAGACTGAGGAGATTTGGCAGCTAATGGCTGCTGAGAGATGAAAAGTCCATTTTCTTCAGGGATGCAGTCACTGGTAGATTGCCCATGCTCCAGTGGATGGCCCTACATTTGTGCATATAATGGGCTCAGTGGATATATATATATATATATATAGAGAGAGAGAGAGAGAGAGAGATAGATGTAGATATAGATTAGATAGATGTAGATATAGATTAGATAGATATAGATATAGATGATATAGATATAGATATAGATATAGATATAGATATAGATATAGATATAGATATAGATATAGATATAGATAGATATAGATATAGATATAGATATAGATATAGATATAGATATAGATATAGATATAGAGAGACGATATGAAGTAGGGGAATGTGAAGAGGAATTAGGGGAATAGAGAGATAGTGAGGGGTAAATATGATCAAAATAACCCTATAAATATATATAAATATCAAATAATTTTTATTTTATCTATTATTTTATGTATATGAGTACATTGTAGTTGTACGGATGGTTGTGAGCTACTATGTGGTTGCTGGGATTTGAACTCAGGACCTTTGGAAGAGCAGTCAGTGCTCTTAACCACTGAGCCATCTCTCCAGCCCCTCAAGTAATTTTTAAATTAACAAAAATGAATAGACAACATAAAGCAACACCTACAATGAGGAATGGGGTCAGAATCTGGATCTGAGTCTGTGTGACCCTCATGCTGATGTCATTCACCTGTAGGCATCCCTGTCTCCCATGTAAGCCATGATCAGAGACTGTAGAGGCTGGGCTACTTATCTACTGTGAAATGTTTGTGCTACATTAAAGGATCTTGCTATTGGAGGGGTCACATGTCCTTGAAAATGCAAGGTGGCTACCAACCTATAGTGACTTCCTTGCAGGCAAGTGAGCTCTGTGCTCCCTGTAGTGATATGGGCTGCCCCTCTGTCAGATCTGACCAACAGAACACAATCAAAGTTTCACTGTTAGTTCCAAACTCAAATCAGAAGGGACCAGCAGCTTCTACTCTCTGCCTCCTGGAATTCGTTCTCTGATGAGAGATGAATGCCAGGTGAGAAATCCAATGATCCCGAGATAGTCACACTTGAAGGAAGCCCAAGCCAGCAGGTCGAAGAAGCTGGGCTAATAAGGAAAGATACCCAGCCTGTCTTGGCTGTTACAGCCACCACAACCCAGGCTTCAGAGATGAGAAGGAAAATCCCCTTGTCTCTTCAGCCCTACCAACTCAGTAAGAAGGAAAGTTCGACATATAAGTCAGTCCCAGAAATCAGTCCCCAAATATGAGCAGCTGTGAGTACCAGCTGAGGTCCTATCGGCATGGAGCAGACACAGCTATGCCATGTGCCCTGCTGGAATTCTCACTCAGTGCTGGAAACAGTGAAGTGTTTGGCATTTTGTTCTGACAGAGTATGGGGTGATATCTTACACGGAAGATCTTTTGGAGATGTGGTAGAAGTAATGTACACATTCCTCACACTTGAACACCCAGGCACTCACACACACACACACACACACACACACACACACACACACACACGCCATTTCCCCTGAACTCCTCTGTTTACTTTACAGCAAATCTGAACCCTGGAACATTTCAAACATCTTTAGCTTTATAATTCAGGCTACAGTGAAGTACAACCAATGCCAAATGCCCTTCCACAAGGGGGGAGCATCTTATTCCTAGATTAAACTCGGGCTGCAAGAATGGTGTGAGTCTTTTTTATCCAACTCTCCCCTTTTCTTTTACTTTTGAAAACATAGCTTTGATAGAACACAACAGAATGAAGAAACGATGATGTCCATTTTCACTATTCCTATCACACACTCATCAAATCTTTTTTATGTGTCTTATGTGTAGCCCAAGCTGGCCTAAAACTATGGGTCCTTCTACCTCAGCCTCCCAAGTGCCAAGATTATACATGCACCACTAGTTCTGAATTTTTCAAATCCTGACACGCTAACCTTATTTAAAAGTTGCATATAGGGCTGGAGAGATGGCTCAGCGAGTAAGAGCACTGACTGCTCTTCCAAAGGTCATGAGTTCAAATCCCAGCAACCACATGGTGGCTCACAACCATCCTTAATAAGATCTGACCCCCTCTTCTAGTGTGTCTGAAGACAGCTACAGTGTACTTAGATATAATAATAAATAAATCTTTTTTTTTAAAGTTACATATATTTGGAATCTCTTCTCTTGCTTCCTCTTCCAGCCCCTCTCCTAGAAGTCATCATTCTGAATTCAACCTTAACAATTCATAGCCCATGTACATAAAGGTACAAACAAAAAGCAGCAATTTGACTTATTTTCAAACTTGGAATTAACGTTATCATTCTATTAGTTATTTTTCTATTGCTGCGTTAAATGTATGACTCACTGGATGCCGTGGCTCCTGTCTCTCTCTCTCTCTCTCTTTCTAATTAAAAAAAATGTATTTACTTAGAAGCATTCAGAATGTCAACAAAATAACCACAATTTTTTTTTGCAAGTACATAGTGGTATTCAGTTAACAGAACAACAATTATCTTCTTATAAGCTGCATCAGAGACAACTGAAGATGGAAAAAAAATAAAACCCCAAAATAAAACCAAAAGAAAAAAACACCAAACTACCGTCCCCATATATAACTAATTTGTGCTGTGCACCAACAAGAACCTGCTTTAAATTTCCATGCCAATTTACAACCCCCAGACTGTACCAGGCCAGGTTAGTGGCTTTTGAAAATACCACCAGGACAGGGCTCTTGAAAGACACATTTGGTAGTGTTTTAACTAAACAAAAAAAGACACTGTGCGGTGTAAAAACAAATCTTACACAGCCTTGCGTTTTAATTTTTTTCTTTAAAAGGAGTGAGTTGTGTACAGGGAGTTAAATGCTTTATAGACAAGAAAAAAAAACTGTGCTAGTCGTCATCTTCCTCTTCTTGCTCATCCTCTTCATCCTCCTCATCATCTTCCTCTTCCTTCTTTTTCTTGCTCTTTTCAGACTTGACCACACCCCCTTTTTCGCTTCATCAGGTTTTCCTTTAGCTTTGTAGGCAGCAATATCCTTCTCTTCTCCTTCAGCTTGGCAGCCTTCTTCTCATAGGGCTGCTTGTCATCCACTGCAGTGTTGTTCCACATCTCTCCTAGTTTCTTCGCAACATCACCAATGGATATAAGCCAGGATGCTCGCCTATGATTTTGGGGCGGTACTCAGAACAGAACAAGAAGGCCAAAGGAGGCCTCTTGGTTGCATTGGGGTCCTTGAACTTCTTTTTGGTCTCCTCTCTGGGGGGATGTAGGTTTTCATTTCTCTTTCATAACAAGCCTTGTCAGCCTTTACCATATCTTCAAATATCCCCTTTTCTTTAGCAGACGTGGTCTTCCACCTCTCTGAGCACTTCTTGGAGGACCGTGAGAAGCTGACAGATGCATCTGGGTACTTCTTGTGTTCCTCCCGGCAGGTTTGCACAAAGAATGCATATGAGGACATTTTGCCTCTCAGTTTCTTACCATCTCCTTTGACCATGTTTAGTTGATTTTCTTCCGCGAGGCACAGAATCACCCAGTGCCCGTCCGGCTCTCGCTTGAACCGGCGCTGTCTCTATGGTGCTCAATGTACTGCAATGGCTGTGAGAAGGGGAGCCACAGCTCCTGTCTTTAATTCCACCACTTGGAAGGCAGAAGCAGACAGAGCTCATCGAGTTCAGGGCCAGCCTGGTCTACATAGCAAATTTCAGGCTAGCCAGGGCTACACAGTGACACCCTAAGAAGAAAAAAGCCTACTATGACCAAAGCAACTTATAAGACAATTACATTTACTGGTTCCAGTGGGTTAGAGTCCACAGTGCCAGCAGAAACAGCCTAGAGCTCACATCTCCATAAGCAGAAGACAAGTAACACACAAAAAATGGCAAAGTCTTTTTTTCTTTAACAATTTTTTATTAGATATTTTCTTCATTTACAATTCAAATGCTATCCCAAAAGTCCCTTATACCCTCCCCCAACCCTGTTCTCCAACCCACCCACTCCCACTTCCTGGCCCTGGCATTCCCCTGTATTGGAGCATATGATCTTTGCAAGACCAAGGGTCTCTCCTCCCAATGATGACCGACTAGGTCATCTTCTGCTACATATGCAGCTAGAGACACGAGCTCTGGGAGTACTGGTTAGTTCATATTGTTGTTCCACCTATAGGGTTGCAGACCCCTTCAGCTCCTTGGGTACTTTCTCTAGCTCCTCCTTTGGAGGCCATGTGTTCCATCCATTAGATGACTCTGAGCCTCCACTTCTGTATTTGCCCAGCACTGGCATAGCCTCACTAGAGTCAGCTATATCAGGGTCCTGTCAGCAAAGTCTTGCTGGCATATGCAATAGTGTCTGCATTTGGTGGCTGATTATGGGTGGGGTTGTCTCTGCACGGTCCTTCCTTCCATCTCATCTCCAAACTTTGTCTCTGTAACTCCTTACATGGGTATTTTGTTCCCCATTCTAAGGAGGGACTAAGTATCCACACTTTGGTATTCCTTCTTCTTGAGTTTCATGTGTTTTACAAATTGTATCTTGGGTATTCTAAGTTTCTGGGCTAATATCCACTTATCAGTGAGTGCATATCATGTGAGTTCTTTTGTGATTGGGTTGCCTCACTCAGAATGATATCCTCCAGATACATCTGTTTGTCTAAGAATCTCATAAATTCATTGTTTTTAATAGCTGAGTAGTACTCCATTGTGTAAATGTACCACATTTTCTGTATCCATTCCTCTGTTGAGGGACATCTGGGTTCTTTCCAGCTTCTGGCTATCATAAATAAGGCTGCCATGAACATAGTGGAACATATGTTCTTATTACCAATTGGAACATCTTCTGGGTATATGCCCAGGAGAGGTATTACTGGATCTGGTAGTGTCCAGTTTTCTGAAGAACCTGCAGACTGATTTCCAGAGTGGTTGTACAAGCTTGCAATCCCACCAGCAATGGAGGAGTGATCCTCTTTCTCCACATCTTCATCAGCATCTTTTGAAACATTAAAGTAATCCCATCCCCAGTGACACACTTCTGCCAACAAGGCCACACCCCTTAATCCTTTCCAAACAATCCTACCATCTAGGGACCAAATAGTCAAATATATGAGCCTATGGAGGCTATTCTCATTCAAACCACCACAATTACAATGCCCCCAAATAAGTAAATTGCATAAATTGTACAATAAAAATTAATTATACCCCAGGGATTCCAGAGCAAGCTGGCTAGCAAAATTAGCCAAATAAGTGAGCTCTGAGTTTGATTGACCAACCCTGCCTCTAAGAATAAGGTGGAGTGTGATCCAGGAAGATTCCTGATGTCAACCTCAGGCCTCCATGTGCATTTGCTACACTTGTGTCCACACACATGCAAACATGCACCTCCACTAGAAAAAAGGAAAGTCAGAAGAACCCTTCTCTTTTCCATAGGAACCACGATTATGGCTTCCTCATGTTCTCATACACCATGAGCCCTAATGAGGTGCTGGTATAAATTTTTGTCGTGTGTGCCTGTGTGCATGCATGCATGTCTGTGCATATGTGTGTCCATGCATGTGTTTGTGTGTGTGCACATATGTGTGCCCATGCATGTGTTTGTGTATGTGCATGTGTGTGCATGCATGTGTTTGTGTGTATCCATGTGTGTGCATGTATGCATGCATGCATGTGTGTGCATATATGTGTCTATGCGGTTTGTGTGTGTGTGCACATGTGTGTGTGAGTGTGTGTGTATGTTCATGTGTGTGCATGTGTGTGCATGTGTGTGCATCCTGTACCACCTGGCAAAGCCCTTCATACCTGAAAAGGGGAAGCCCTGAATCAGGACGGTTTCTTATCCTCACTGTTTCTCCTGTCACTTCATTTTTGCATCATCTAAGATCAGATTTAAAAGAAAAAAAAAAAAACTGGAATCAAGAAGCACTGCTGGATGCCCTCATCTGGCTGCAGGGTGCTCTGCAAAATGTATGCTCAATGTATTCTCTCTGCAAAATGTATGCTCAATGTCTGCTTTTCGAAGCTTCAGTAACACAACAAATGTGCTCCTGCTTCCCAGATGGAAGAGCCTCAGCTGGTCATGGAACAGGTGCGTAGCTTTGTGGGAAGGAGAGAGACCTATTTCCTCCCTGTTCTTTGTGTTTGGTATGAATTTATTATGGCACAAATATGAGAGGGAGCCCAGGGGACAGAAGAGGAAGAAAATGATTTTTTAAGGCATGGGATTTTTTTGTGTTTGTGTTTTGCAATGTTTTGCTTTCTTTGACTCCTGAATTCAGCAGCATCTTGTAAATTGAGGGTACAGTTATAGGCAAGATAGTATCCCAATAACCACAGAAAATGTCCATATCATGGGCATTTCAATTCTCATTCTTTGCTCAGTCCCAGCAAATGCTCTCTTTTATGGGTCTTGCTCACAGTCATTCTCTGCCTGCCTATTCATCCATTCACTCATCCCTACTCAGCAAATAGATGTCAAATGCCCATTTCCTCAACACTGTTCTAGGACCAAGGACATCATAGTGAACCATAGAGACAAGATGTGATTTTTTTCTTTCCAGTTGAGCAAGGCAATAATGGAATGTGAAATTGGGGGTGACAGAAGAGATGGCTCAGCTGGGTAAAGCCTAAGACAACCCCTCCTGCCATGAGTGGACAGCCAGTCCTGCAAGGCTATGCTAAAGGGCTCCAGATCTGAGAACAGTGAGCAGGTCAGGGCAGGGAGAGGGAGTCAGGTGTCAGCCCTAAAAGACAGTGAAAGTTTCTTCTGAGTGTTGTCGAGTAGTCTTGGGTTTGTTAGTTTTATTTTGGTTTTTACATATTGGAAAGACAAATAGATTTTTTTAAAGTTTAATCAAAGGTCAATGCTCCATGAGGGTGCTTGCTACCAAGGCTGACAACCTGAGTTCAACCCCTGGGACCCACATGCTGGAAGGAAAGAATGGACTCCAGCAAGTTGTCCTCTGACCTCCACACTCACACACAGACATACACAGTGAATAAGTGTAATTTTTTTATTAAAATACTCAATAGTTGTTTGAATCAAGGAAGCTGGTAGCAGGTGGTTATGATGCCAATGATACGTTAAAAGATCCTGTGTTCATTGCATACACCAGCAAGATTTTGCTGAAAGGACCCTGATATAGCTGTCTCTTGTGAGGCTATGCCAGGGCCTGGCAAACACAGAAGTGGATGCTCACAGTCAGCTATTGGATGGAACACAGGGCCCCCAATGGAGGAGCTAGAGAAAGTACCCAAGGAGCTAAAGGGGTCTGCAATCCTATAGGTGGAACAACAATATGAACTAACCAGTACCCCGGAGCTCGTGTCTCTAGCTGCATATGTATCAGAAGATGGCCTTGTTGGCCATCATTGGGAAGAGAGGCCCCTTAGCCTTGCAAAATTTATATGCCTCAGTACGGGGGAATGCCAGGGCCAAGAAATGGAAGTGGGTGGGTAGGGGAGTTGGGGGGAGGGTCTGGGGGACTTTTGGGATAGCATTTGAAATGTAAATGAAGAAAATACCTAATTAAAAAAATAAATTAAAAAAAAAAGATCCTGTGTTGTGGCAAGGAAGGACAATGGAAGTCTAAGGGTGCATTTCTTTATAGAATGAACAGGCTCATAAATGAATGAATATATAAAATAAATGGATAGAATGAGGGAGAAGAAAAATTCCAGCATACCTGGAATATAATGAGGTATAATGGAGTATAATGAGGGTTAACAACTGTATAGAAAGAAAAGGAGAAAAACCAGAAAAGAAATTGCTGAAAATGACTTAGGAGATGAAAAATTCTCAAGAAGACATGAGAAGTGCAAGAAATAGAAAGACGTTTTTGTGTTTTAGAAGGGTGGAGAAGGAGAAGAGGCATCAGTAGCCTGCTGCTTGAATTTTTTTGTATGTTTTCCTTTTTCTTAGATATTTTATTCATTTACATTTTAAAAGTTATCCCCTTTCCTAGTTTTCCCTCTGAAAATCCCCTTCCCCCCCCCCCCCGCCCCTGCTCCCCAACCTACCCAATCCCATTCCTGGCCCTATACTGGGCCATAGAACCTTCACAATACCTAGGGCATCTCCTCCCAATGATGACTGACTAGGCCATCCTCTGCTACCTATGCAGCTAGAGCCACAAGTCCCACCATGAGGTTTTTTTTGATTGGTGATTTAGTCTCAAGTAGCTCTGAGGGTACTGGTTAGTTCATATTGATGTTCCTCCATTTGGGGCTGCAAATCCCTTCAGCTCCTTGGATACTTTCTCTGGCTCCTTCATTGGGGACCCTGTGCTCCATCCAATGGATGACTATGAGCCTCCACTTCTGTATTTGCCAGACACTGGCAGAGCCTCTCAGGAGACAGCTATATCAGGCTCCTGTCAGCAAGCTCTTGTTGGTATCTGCCATAGTGTCTGGGTTTGGTGGCTGTTTATGGGATGGATCCCCAAGTGGGGCAGTCTCTAGATGGTCATTCCTTCAGTCTCTGTTCCGAACTTTGTCTCTGTAACTCCTTCCATGGATATTTTGTTCCCTATTCTAAGAAAGAAGTATCCACACTTTGGTCTTCCTTCCTCGAGTTTCATGTGTTTTGCAAATTGTATCTTGGGTTTCTAAATTTCTGGGCTAATATCCACTTATCAGTGAGTGCATATCATGTGTGTTCTCTTGTGATTGGGTTACCTCACTCAGGATGATATCCTCCAGATCCATCCATTTGTCTAAGAATTTCATAAATTCATTATTTTTAATAGTACTCCATTGTATACATGTACCACATTTTGTGTACCCATTCCTCTGTTGAGGGACATCTGGGTTCTTTCCAGCTTCTGGCTATTATAAATAAGGCTGCTATGAACATAGTGGAACATGTCTCGTTATTACACATTGGAGCATCTTCTGGGTATATGCTCAGGAGTGGTATTGCTGGATCTTCTGGTAGAACTATGTCCAATTTTCTGAGGATCCACCAAACTGATTTCCAGAGTGGTTTTACCAGCTTGCAGTCCCATCAGCAATAGAGGAGTGTTCCTCTTTCTCCACATCCTCGCCAGCATCTGCTGTCACCTGAGTTTTTTATATTAGTCATTCTGACTGGTGTAAGGTGGAATCTCACAGTTGTTTTGATTTGCACTTCCCTGTGATTAAGGATGTTGAACATTTTTTCAGGTGCTTCTCAGGCATTTGGTATTCCTCAGTTGAGAATTCTTTGTTGAGCTCTGTACCCCACTTTTAATAGGGTTATTTGGTTTTCTGGAGTCCGACTTCTTGAGGTCTTTATATATATTGGATATTAGCCCCCTATTGGATTTAGGATTGGTAAAGATCTTTTCCCAATTTGTTGGTTGCTGTTTTGTCTTATTGACAGTTTCCTTTGCCTTACAGAAGCTTTGCGATTTTATGAGGTCCCATTTGTCGATTTTTTTTGTTTGTTTTGTTTTTTGAGACAGGGTTTCTCTGTATAGCCCTGGATGTCCTGGAACTCACTTTGTAGACCAGGCTGACCTCGAACTCAGAAATCCGCCTGCCTCTGCCTCCCAAGTGCTGGGATTAAAGGCGTGCGCCACCACGCCCGGCTCCATTTGTCGATTCTTGATCTTAGAGCACAAGCCATTGCTGTTCTGTTCGAGAATCTTTCCCCTGTGCCCATAGCTTTGAGGCTCTTCCCCACTTTCTCCTCTATAAGTTGTAGTGTCTCTGGTTCTATGTGGAGTTTCTTGATCTTTTAATAAGTACTGTCCCCAGGGACTTGTATGTGAAAACACCCAGTGTCCAACAGGTGGCGCTGTTCCAGAAGGCTGTGGAACCTTTAGGAAATGGACCCTTACTGAAGGAAGTGTGGGTCACTGGGATACCAGCCTTGAGGTTTTATAGCCCAGTTCCACTCCCTGGTCTTTCTCAGCTTCCTTTTCAGCTAAGATGAGAATCAAATAGCTTCACATCCTGCTGCCACATCTTCCACCATGACAAACTCTTCCCTCTTCTTCCCCGACATTGCTTTGTATCAGGTCTTGCTCACAACAATAAGAAAAGTAACACAGATAAATACAGCAATGTCGGCTGAATTATGGAGAAGATGGTGGCTGCAAGGGCAAGACTCCTTCAGAAATTGCCCGTGCCTTTTAAGTTTAAAAAAAAAGTGTGTGTGTGTGTGTGTGTGTGTGTGTGTACGTGCATTTGCTCTAGATATGTGTGCAGTGTGTGTGTATATGTGCCAGGTATTTGTGCAGTGTGTGTGTACCAGATATGTGTGAAGTGTGTGTGTATGTGTGCCAGGTATGTGTGCAGTGTAGTGTGTGTGTACCAGAATTGTGTGCAGTGTGTGTGTATTTGTGCCAGATACATGTGTAGTGTAGTGTGTGTGTGTGCCAGATGTGTGTGCAGTGTGTGTTTATGTGTACCAGGTATGTGTGCAGTGTAGTGTATGTGTGCCAGATATGAGTGCAGTGTGTATGTATGTGTGCCAGGTATGTGTGCAGTACAGTGTGTGTTTGTGCATATGTGTGTGCATGTGTGTGTGTGTGTGTGCATGTGTGTATATGTATGCGTGACAAGTATGTGTGCAGGTGCCTACAGAAGTCATAAGAGGGTTTTGGATCCCCTGAGGTTGTGAGACATAGGTACTAGGAACTGAACTCAAGTCCTCAGCAAGAGCATTGTGTTCTGCTAATAGGTGAGCCATCTCTCCAGCCACAGGTACCACTCACTTCTGTATCCCACTTCCCAACACTGTGCTAAGCAGTGAAAGGTGTCCAAAGAACAAATACAGAGTATGTGAGCAGGACACATTGGAACTACATGAAAAACACTCAATACTTTTGGCAAAAGACTGGGGAGAAGTTAGATGTTAAACTCAGTGGATGAGGAAAACGTAAACATTCACTGTCATAGGAGAGAAAAGTCTAAGAGCAGAGAGCCCAGGAAAGGATGATTGGTGCCACATGTTCTCCCATAAGAGAAGGAAAGAAGACATCTGTCACCTACCTCTGGTGCACAGGAAGTGGGCTAGACCTGACACCTGTTACTTCTTTCACCCATCACACCAGTAAAAAGATGTCACATGCCACACAGGATGCCCAATTAAACTTAATTTTGATAATAAAATATTTTGTTGTATCTTAAGCAATAACTTTAGTGTGTACCACATGGAATGTTTAAGGTATTCTTATTTTCTTTAAATATTGTATTTATCTAAAAATCAAATTTAGTGAAATGACCTATTTTTGTAAACATTACTACTACCAGTGCTACTTTGAGGTAGATCATCTCTAATGGCTATTTTATATGAAAGAAACGGTGTGTCTGTGGGGTACATTAGTACCTTCCACATATGTGAGCTTATTTATAAGTGGCAAAGTCAGGGTTGGGATGCACTATCTCATTTCTGATACCATAATTTCCCCCTCAGCCACATCATGGGGTAAGTGGGAAATTATTGCTTCCACCTGGGGCTCAGCAGAGTAAGCAGGCCCTTTACATGCTGTGTATGTGTGACTGGTCTCCTTGTTAATTCCCAAGCACTGGGCATTTCTTGGAAATCATTTCTGTGTCCATAAAAAGAAAGATTTACCACAAGGTTCTTGATGTCCTTCCATGGGATTGATTACTTTTCTAGTACATATGGGATAATGACAAGTTTGAAAGATGATCTCTAGGCCCTGGGTAACTTGGATAATGAGCTCGCAGCTCTGCTAAAATGGGTCAGGTAGCCTCCAAATTACTTTACAAGGAAGGAAGCTTTCTCTATTTGAAATGGAAGCTGTCTTTTAAAATAAGAAAAACAAAACAAAATACCTGTGTTTCAACTATATAAGAGTTTTGCCTGCATGTATACAAGTGCACTACTTGCATGCCTGGTTCCCATATAGGCCAGAAGGTTATCAGGTCCCTGTAACTGGAATTACAGATAGTTGTGAACTGGGAACTGTAGCCAGGTCTTCTGCAAGAGCAACAAGTGCTCTAAACTGCTGAGATGACTCTCTAGCCCCAAGCTGCCAGTTTTTAAATGGAAAAATGAACCAAGTATAAAATTACATCTGTAGTCTGTTTAGACGCTTTTGGAGAGCATGACCCAGACATGCTTACCAAAGCGCCGAAGAAGTAATACAGTCCAAGGTGAGAACCCTGAATCTGAAGTCAGAGGGATCAGGTTTGAATCTTGACCACATCACATGCTTGATGATATGACTGAACTAAAAGTCATGCAGGTTAGTAGATTCTGAAAGATCTAACCTAGCCAACATATTGATCCCCTGACTGATTGAGGATATAATGGAATTGTTGGGAAGTGGTGAGAAGTAAGAGTTGGGACCATGTTGAAGGAAGTAGGTCCCTCTGGTGTGTTCTTGGGAACTGCCTGGTCCTATTTCTTCTTTCTGCTTCTTGGCTCTGTGGTGTGAGCTGCTTTTCTCTGCCATGCCCTCTATACCATGACAGATTGACATCTCTTCAATGACGAGCAAGATTTAACTTCCCTCTTTTAAGTCGTCTGTCAGGTGTTTGGTCACAGTGATACAACAGTGACTAACATTGGCAGAAGTTAAGTCACTTAGCTTCCTCATCTCCAGGATATGGATAATGGTGATGGCCAGTGAAATACCATCCATACCCAATAGCCATGAAAACCATGGAGCAGTGGTGAGCACTGAGGCCAGTGACATTGCTGTGTCTGTGTCACCAGGGCCAGCATTGCTGTGTCTGTGTCACCAGGGCCAGCATTGCTGTGTCTGTGTCACCAGGGCCAGCATTGCTGTGTCTGTGTCACCAGGGCCTGCATTGCTGTGTCTGTGTCACCAGGGCCTGCATTGCTGTGTCTGTGTCACCAGGGCCAGCATTGCTGTGTCTGTGTCACCAGGGCCAGCATTGCTGTGTCTGTGTCACCAGGGCCAGCATTGCTGTGTCTGTGTCACCAGGGCCAGCATTGCTGTGTCTGTGTCACCAGGGCCAGCATTGCTGTGTCTGTGTCACCAGGGCCAGCATTGCTGTGTCTGTGTCACCAGGGCCAGCATTGCTGTGTCTGTGTCCTTGGGATCAGCAGCAAGCTTCTCTGTTCCTAAGTGCTTTGTGAACAATGGCAGATGGCATCCTACAGGTTAGAAAAGGGGTTAGGAAAGGATCATGCTGTGGTTGAAGTATGGGAGCTGCCTGTGATGGGAAGTCTCATGTGAATTCTTGTACTGGGAATGAGACAAATAAAATATAAAATATTGGGCAAAAATGTTTGCACACATCCCCAAACAAGGAAAGGGGTTTCAACTGAATTCCATTTCTTTAGATATTATAGGAAATTTGTTTTTTGTCTTAGACAAAGGCCTTTCCACATACTGGGAATATTAAATGTAGGGAGATAGAATATGAATATAAGTTTAATTGATTTTGTATTTTCACTGTATTGTGCTGTGCTATATATAGTTCTTCCCATCCCCATCAAAACACGAAGTTCATGCCCAAGGCTTTCACTGTAACATTGGAAAGCTCAGTTAATTCAACAAGAAATCCTAGACAGTTTTGCTACACAATTCAGGCTAGCCTGCCTAAAGCTTTTTATCCTCCTGCCTCAGCCCTCACTGATGGAATTACAGAAGTATGTCAGGGTTACATTCACTCTATTTACATGTATATTACATATATATTCTTCTGACTGACTTCACTGGATAGTGGCCTAAATATGTAGAAAGGAAATGTTTTCATTGTTTTATCTTCTTGGGACAGGATCTCACTCTGTAGTTCAAACCACCCTGAAATTCACTATATAGCCCAAACTAATAGACAATCCTCCTGCCTCATCCTTCTCCATGCTGGAATTACCAGTATGGGCCACCATGCCTGCTTATAGTGAACATTTTTTTTACCCAAATAACTAACTCTAGTAATTTGTAGACACTCAGGAGTGCCAGTTCCACTTAATCAACAAACACTTCTTGCATATTTATGACATGAAAAGCACCATGCTAGGTGCCAGGGTCTAGAGTAGCCCACAGAACAAAGCTCTGCCCTCAGAAGCTAGCTAGCAATTGAGATACTTCTGGTTAAAATTTTCGACCTTATATGGATGAGCCATGGACTCTCATTCAGTGACTCTTAAAAGTCTTTCTTATAATTACCTTTACACAGTCAAGTAAATCAAGACATTAAGAGGGGTTAGAGAGCAGAGAACAGCTTCATGTTGGATACTAAATTAAAACCACAGGGTATTTAAAATTCAGGAGACTGAAGCAGGCATATAAATACTGTGACCTTCACTGGTAGAATGCTTAGCCAGTCTTTTTAAGGATCATCTTAATGTCTCGTTTTCACAGACCTTACCTTGAAAAAAAAAAAAAAAAAAAAAAACCTCCTGCAGTATCTACCTAGTCATGCTTAAACTTCCTAGATGATGGGCTCCTGAGTTTTCAAGGCAAACATGGCACCTGAGTTTGACAAAGACACCAATGGCAGCCATGGGTTAGTGTTGAGAGGAACTTGACTTCGCATGGCTGATCCTAGGCTATCTCAGTTTCACGTGGCTGGCCTTTGAGGAACTGACTAAAGCAGATGTGAGGAAGATGACAGAACCTTCAGATACTAGAGGTTTGCAGGCTTGTATCTGCCTAACTGATAACTACCTACCACCCCATCTACCATCTCAGAACTCCATTACAGGCAACCAACCATCTCAGAACTCATGGTGTTAGCCAACAACCACCGAGCTGTGCTCATGGTTTCAGGGGTAGGGTGGAGGTGAGGACGTCAGAAGAAGTGTCCCGAGGAAGCGTCCTCTCCGCTCTGTCTGACTGAACAACATCTACTATGGTTTCGTTGAGCGCTGAACTGACTGGTTGTGGGTGGGGATCACTCCCAAAGCCATCACTGGAACTGGGATGTGGAGGTGAAGCCATGTCTGAACTGTGAAGCAGGAACTGGGATGTGGAGGTGAAGCCATGTCTGAACTGTGAAGCAGGATGAATGGCTATGCACGGTGTCCCTAACGTGGTGTTGTAGGATGCCGATTTCTCCCCCAATGCCTCAGTTCCCAGGAGCAAATGAATGCAGTGGACACTTCTTCCTCAGTTCTCAGAGCATCACCATCTAGACTACACTAGCTGAAGCAGCCACAACTTTAGCAGGACTCGAAGGAAGTAGATAAACCCTATCTTCTCCATGAGGTGAATTAAAGAATCTACAGTCATGTTTCAATATGGGGTTTCAATATCCCATCATTTTCAATATCTTGATAAAAATAAACTAATAAATGAGCAGATGTCAAAGGAGAGAAGAGTTAAGTGCAGAGGGCCAACCATCATTTACTGCCTTTTTAAAAAACTGTATGAGGGATTAAGGTTTATTAAAGGCTAAGCAAGAACTTTACCACTGAACTGGATCTCAGCTTTCTTTAGACCACACTTCTTTTGTTTTTTAATTTTGAAGGTTATTTCCAACTTTGAAAAGTTCCTCTTCTTTTACCCTTGCCTCCTTTAGTCCTTTCTCATATGTTCTTTGTTTAAAAATATGCGGAATACTTTCTTTTCTTATAGGAATACTTGGGACTTTCATATAGACCTCACTGGCTACAGCTATTGCAACTTGGTTCTTTAGAGGCAGGAAAGTGATGTTGCTGAGATCTGAAGAAACAGCCACTTTCAAGCAATATTCAGCATCAAACCAACTGTTATCATTGGTGCAACCCAAGTCTGTGTCCTCTTACACATTTCCACCATCGAAGGATACTTCCTATTCCCTCATTCTCTTCAGATCGTCAGGTCCAAATTCACCCACGGCCTCTGCACCATTTACAAAAATATATCTGTTCAACAGAGTGGAATGAAGATGGCTTCTGCCAACACCTGGTGTCCTGGAGTGTGTGTTGAGACACTGCATATAGAAGTGGATGATGGGAATATCTCACTGTGTAGGGGGAACGAATTCCCTTGGGGAACCAAATTCTCTTCTTTTCTTATAGAGGACACAGAAATGGTACGGACTGTTGAAAACTGTTAAAAGACAGTTGGTATCAGTGTGGCCTTCCTGACTTTTTTTACCTGTATTTGTAAGAAGCGATAGAAAACAGGACTGGATTCTACAAAGTTCCCCCTGACCTTAAGGATCTGTGTGTTAACTGATTTACCCGAGTCTGAATCTCAATTCACTTTAAAATAAATCCACAAATGCACATAACTTTCTCACAGTTATTCCTTGTCAGGGCTACAAAGCTTAAGAGAAGTTTTAGGGGGGTTGAAATCATCACAAGCAAATTCCCAAACATTAGCAGAGACTGTGACTGTCTCCTTTCTGAAGCCGCCGCAAAGCACACAGCTAATGAGAAGACACATCCATGTGTTTTCTGAAAGCTTATTGAAAATGGCTTTGATGGCTGAACTGAGCTAAATATTAAAATAGATCACCATAATAAAATGCTTCTTGGCTTCTTTCAGAACTCAGCACTGAAAGCTTCTTCTAAATAAATCACAGGCTACGAAGCAAATCCCTTTTAATTTATGGGCGGTAGCTGGTGGAGTTCCTGGCTGGTGATGTCCTTGGATCATTTTGTTTAGTGTTGATTGGGACTGCTGCCTGGCAAGCTTCAGTCTGTCATGCAAATCTCAATTAGTGAACAAATGATCTCTTTCCCTTCTAAGTGGTTCTAGAAGAGTGGTCCTTCAGAGCCTGTGAACAGGGGTCCCCAGGAGCTTTTCAATGGTCTATCAGTTACTTTTTTTTTTTTTATTGCTGTGACCACCTTTCTAACAAGACGCAATCTGAGGGGTGAGAGGGTAACTTCGGTTTGTAGTTCAGGGACATCCACATCAGGGAGCAGGAGGCGGGACCAGCCCTGTCTGTGGCGGTAGAAAGCTGCTCGCGCACATCTCAGTGGACCAGGAAATACTAAGACCTGAATGGTGTCGGGTGGCTTTGTCCTTTTTCCCTCTTATTAAATCCAGGATCTCAGTCCACATTCAAGATGGGTGTTCTTTCTCCCCACTACCCGCGTCATGTCATTAATCCTCTCTGAAAACAGTCAAAAGCAAACCTTACTAGGTCCTAGGCAGTCTTAGTCCAATCAAGCTGACATCAAAATCACACCACAACGATTCCTCGGAAGGAAAACTCTACGGTGCTAGCGACCTTTGTCACTGTGGGCAGTGGGCAGTGGCTGAGCAAAAGCAATCTCAGAGGAGACTGTTCTCGGCCCAAACCAAGGCAATGACACCCATTGCACGTCTTTACTGTCAGGAACTTGCAGGGGGAACGATATTGGTTTTATTACATCTCTACATCTGGGGTAGTTTCTTTTTAACCTTTAGTGGGGGAGACTGGATGTGTGTAACAAAGCACTTTCTTCCAGGCGGCATCTTTGAGGGAAGCACTAATGGGATAGTTCAGGCAATCGGCACCCACTCGCCAGGGAACTCAGACCTGGAAGATCAGCTGGCAGACTGGCTATGTGTTCTATTTTGGTTTTAGTTTTGGACTACTACTTAGGTTTGGTTTGGTTTTTCAGTCATGGTCTCACTCTGTAGCTGGCCTGGAACTCACTATGTAGATGAGGCTGGTTTAGATTTCCAAGAAAATGACTAAGGGGAGTTTTCACTTCCAAGAAAATGACTGATAGTATTTGTTGTCAAAGGCAAAGTTGTTCTTTTACTTGTAAATTAGAACCTTGGAAAACCTGCACCTGTACCAAGTACCAAGATTTCCTAATCCTTATAATCTATGCTGGCAGCATAGATTGCTAATGAACATAATTTTTCATATTATGCAATGAAATAATTTATCATTTGGGTAATTTGCATAATTAAGTGAATCAATAATTTACAAGTGAAAAATGAAATAACAAAACTGTTAATTAATAAAAGAGTTGATATTTCAATATTACAAGATATCAAAGGTTCATTTAATAAGGTTTCAGAGTCAAAACTGCCTTAGATCTTCAAGAAATGGCCATTTACCTAATCAGTGTAGTGTCAAAAAAAGATTATTTGTTTCTTTGTTTGTTTGTTTCGACACATTTGGTAGGCACAAATGACCAGCAGCTCAGCATGTCGCCCAGGCTGGTCTCAAATCTCCCTTTGCCTCCCAAATGTAGGGGTTGTCAATGTGAAGGACCATTTTCTGGCTTGGCAGGAAAATCTTTAAGGAAAATCTCCAAGGTCAGTTTCTTTATAGAAATTTCTGCTTAGGGTAGTTTTTTAAACCGATATCCATTTCCTAACTTATTTATAAGTTATCACCATGTTTGGTATAGATATAAAAAATCTTAAAGGTTTGCATGGCCTGCTTACAAGAAACACATCTTCATGAACACAGCTAGATGCAAGAGGTCACTAAGAAAGTATTTAGCTTGCCCATATTCTTCCCAAACAACATGACTGCTTTAACTATGATTTTTTTAACCTATAAAAAATGTTAGTCAGCCAGAATATACGTGTGGGGGACAGTTCTTGAGTCAAGACTCCGCTCTGTGCAATTATTTGACCTGATGGGAAAGCTCCAAAGCTATTTTCTGCGTGTATTCTTATGACCTCCGGGCTCAATACTGTGCCTTCAGGTTTACTCAATGAAAAGGTGGGCCTATGAAATAAATATACCTTTTGTTACTACTACACTGTCTCCATAAGATCTGCAGCTGCTGTTTTGGGAATGTCCTCCTGAGCTAGTTTGATGGCTCAGCAGGATAAGGGCATCTGCTGCCAAGCTGAGAACCTGAATTTGTTCCCTAGGACCTATATGGTAGAAGGACAGAACCAATTCTCATAAGTGGCCCTTGATCTCCATATGCACAATGTGGCATATGCAGTCACATGTACATGTATACATACGTGAGCACACATGCACACACACACACACACACACACACCACAGAGAAATTACTTTTCCATTTTTTTAAAGGAATGACCTCTGACCTCTTCCACAGCTAAAGTCCCATCTTTACCTCCTGTAACTTCATCTGTGTTGCCAGGAAATCCCTTTAAGTTGCAATTAAGTAGAAAAGTTTAATGAAAAAATAAATAAATCCAGACCCTAGGCAGACACTAATCTAGGTCCAGATGAGAATTTCACTGGTGCAGGCTTGCCCCCCTCTCTCTCTTCCATTCCTTTGCATCCCACTTCTATAATAGCAAGAAGACTAAGATTATTTTATCCAGTACAGATACAAATATGAATACAATGTACAGGTTAGAATCAAAGAAAAGAAAAAACTTACAAAAAGTAAAAAAACTCCAATTGGGATCACTGGGAACATTTTTAGAGACTGTTTACACACATAAACACACCAAGACAAATGATGCTATATGTAACAGAGGTGCTAGGTTTTACTCCCAGGCATGAAGGGAAAGGGTAAAGAAGTGGATACTACCCTGGAAGAAGCCTCTATGACAGCTGCAATGAGAGAGCAGTGATTGAAAAAGAAAACGAGAGAAGGGGCAGGGCAGTGATGGATACCACACAAGGATCTCAACTTCCCAATATTCCCCGAACTCCCCCCACTGCTCCCACTTCCCCCACTCCTCCCACTCTTCCCACTCCCCCTACTCCCCCCACTTCCCCCTACTCCCTTCACTCCCCCCCACTCCTCCCACTTCCCCCACTCTTCCCACTCCCCCCACTTCCCCCACTTCCTCTATCCCTCCCACTTCCCCTACTCTCCCACCCCCTCTACTTCTCCCACTCCTCCCATTTCCCTCACTCCCCCTTATTCCCCCCATTCCTCCCACTCCTCCCACTCCCCCTACTCCCCCCAACTCCGTCCACTCCTACCATTCCCCCCACTCCCCTCCTCCCCCACTTACCCCAGACTCTCAGAACCTGTTCTGTTACCGATTGTTTCTTCCCCAGCCTAAGCCATCTCCTGAACAGCTCCCACCTTTATACCTCTGAGAATCATGCTAGAGACAATAACTAAGCCTGACATTTAAGACATGCTCTTTTCTTTGCAGCACTCTCTGAAATTTCCACAAGAAACTATTTGATTTCTAAATCCTAGCTCTCATATTTTTACTACTCTTTCATAATTTCATACACACACACACATATATATACTGAACTTTCATATCCCCCACCATTATCCTCTTGTTCCCTTCCCAGTCATACCAAACCTCTTTCTTTGCCTAGCAAGCCCCCCCCACACACACACACACACATACTTCATGTTTTTTGTGGCCCTTTGCATTTCATTAGGGTTGCTTACAAGAGCATTGGTGGGAAGCCAACTTCACAGTGGCGACACCATTAAGGGCTATGGCTCTACTCTACCCTTAAATCGTTAACTATGTACATCTCCTGGGGTGGGGCTTCATTTTTCATTCCATCCTTTCCTTCTTGCCTTCCTTTATGCCTTAAAACAAGGACTCATACCTCCAGGCTGACCTTGAACTTTCTGTGTAGCCAAGGATGGACTTTAACTCATTCCTGCTGCCTCCACCTCCAAATCCTGGGATTGTAGGTGTGTACCACCAAGCCCAAATCATGTGATGAGGACTGACACTAGGGCTTCATGCACACTAGACAAGCTGCATCAACCCAGCTGCATCCTCAGACCTTGCACCATGTGGGTGGGTTTGGGGGCAGTTTCAGATGACCCAGAACAGTATCTGGTTTTTCTCTTCCTTATGAGTTGATCCTCAGCCACATGTAGACTCCTAAGTCTAAGTAGATCTGCACATGACACTTTGGTCTTGCCAAAGACCAGAAATTCAGAATGGAATTTACCTCCTTTTAGAGGTAATGTATCCTTCAGATTCAGGTCATTTCTTCCAGAAACCACTGCTGTATGCAAGGACACAGATGCACCAGGGAGGCATCAGTCTTCCAAAGAGATAGAATAACATTTTTAACTTAAATATTGAGTTTTCGAAAGCAGGCTTCTCTGCCTGCTGTGACACCGCCCTCCCATCCCTCGCCTGCACTCTCTGTGCCCCTCTGATGACTTTGAAATGTCCTGAGGAGAAGATGAATTCCACCTCATGCAATGAACTGTTGTGAAGAAAAAGCCAAATGAGCATCTCTACAGAAAAATGGCAGAAATCTTTACACTCAAGCACCTCACATCCACGGACACTCAGTTAATTATGATCTGGGAATAAGTAACATGTTCATAACACCTCAAATTTACCCCATGTATTACTTTATTAACAGCATTATTCATGTCTTTCAGTTCTGCCTTTAGACAGCATAATCCTATCATTCTAAATGAGGAGATTTCGCATTTAAAAAGCTGGCAGGTCTAAATTGAGTTTCATAAAGGTTTTGTAGTTGTCGCTGGTAATTTTAGAAAATTATATATACATCATTTTACTTTATAACCTTTGGTTGACCCTCCTGTATTATCTTTTTGCTCTTTTACAAGAAAGAATTTCTGCAGAGAATAGATAAAGTTTAAAGGGTGGAAACATAACATTGGGAAGACTGTCAGGAAGATCACCTACTGGGCTACAAGTCAAGATCCAATCAAAACAAAGAGGAGAAAGAGGAGGAGGTTGGGAAGAGAAACAGGAGGGTGGAGGAGATGTAAATAAACCTCTTTTCGTTCTTCTCTAGTTCCATGATTTAAAATTCTGTTCCTCTTTGCATTTTTCTTATTGTTACCGTGTTTATGTCTCTAAACATCATAGTTTAGTTTTGTATGTTGGTAGATAGATGATAGATGGGTGGGTAGGAAATGCCAACTCATTCTGCAGGCGTTCTTTGGAGACCAGATTTCACAGTCAGTGTGACACCCTGAGATTCCCTTATACCATTTAGGTAGCTTCATCAAATTCCATCTCTGATGGTTGTATCCAACACCTAATTGACTATACGATCTGTCTACAGTTCCATAGTTTACAGAGATATTATGATCAAGATCTATATGTCTCTAATAATCAGGACTTTTTTTTTTTACAGAAACATTCATGGAAGTGGTATTTAATGGCAGAGGTAAGTCATAATGTTTCCTGGAGTGATGGCTCAATACTATCCTGCACAGAGCATGTGATAAGAGGTGTCAAAAATACCATAAAGTTTGAAAATATCTCAATTTTGCAGGTAGATAATGCTTTCTGACTGTGGTTGTACTTGTCTTTAGGGATCCTAATGATACTGAGCATTTAATATGCTTATCATTGCCACTGGATCTGCTTCTACATAAAGTGTGATTTTTCCTTATTGACTTATTGAAATTCTAACAAGAATTCTTATTCCATGATCTGGACAGTGCAGTCCATTGTTATAGCTGCAGACATTCCTACAACTTGCACCTCTATCAACACTAAGAATTCCTGGCCATTTCCGATGTTCCTTTGTGTTCTTTACTTCTGTGATGCTATAACCCAGAAACAACAAGATTTCTATTCTCATGAACTTTACCTGTCTGAGGATTTCAAGTGAAATTGTATGATATTGTTAGGTTCTGTTGTTTGACTTTTTGTTTTGAAAGAAGGTCTCACTTTGTAGTCCAGGGTAGCCTCAAAGTCATGGTAATTATTCTATGTCAGCCTCTCAAATGCTAGAATTACTGGCATGAGCCACCATGACACTAGTGATGCACTTTTTAATATTCTGCCTCTTATCTACTATAAGAGTTCGATATTCTATTAGCTCTATTTCTCATTAGAGAATTTTTTAGGATTTATCTATTTTTATTTATATGTATAGATACTTTGCCTGCATGAATATCTATGCACTACACTATGTGCATTCGGTGTCTGTGGAAACAAGAAAAGGTAGTCGAATCCCATGGGTTTGTTACAGGTGATTGGCAGTGGGTGTTGGGAACCAAACTCAGATCCTGTAAAAGAACAGCCAGTGCTCTTAACACTGAGCAATCTCTCCAGCCAGAGAGTCTCTTCACTTTTTATGTATTTACCCTTTTGTATACAGATCCTGTTCTCAGTATTCAGCAAGGGTAACAATGTTGTTGGAACAGGCTTTTTCAGCTTCTCTCTTGTACTTCAAAAACTAACAACACAAAGTATGACACCTAACCCTAACCATAGGAAGAACATAGGGTATTCACTCTTGTATCAAAACTCATCATGTACCTCCATTCCAAACCTACAGGGGCCTAATCAGAACTCAATTTCAAATCCTGCCTAGCAACAGTTAACATTAGCCAGTTAGAACTCTAGACCCACCCAGCACTGCTTCATCCCATAAGCCCTTTGGCCCCTAACTCCCTTTCTTTGTTCTGTAGACAGGAGGCAGCAATGGTCTATGTGTGCTGAACTCAAGTTCAACATCATGTTTATTATTCCCAAATAAATCCTGTGTTGGAGAGTCCTCAGCAGATTTTTATTTCAAGCTGACAGCTAATTCTAGCATTGGGGCCAGTTCTGATCTAGTTGTAACTGGCTGACCCTTTTCTGAGTTGAAGGTTGGGGTTTCTTCATTGGCCTGCCTCTGACTTTGTCAAAGTTTCCTTGTTGGATGAAGTATTTGGAGTCTTTCAAACTGTCCTGGGCTTTGTACTGCTATATTGTCCAATAATTGATTTTGTGTGCTGTTTCCAGGTCTTTTCTGTTTTGTTTTGTTTTTTTGGTGGTGGTGGTGGGGATTCTGAAATGGTGCCCAGGCCAAGCAGTTATTTGTTCCACTGTTGAAATATCTCCTGAGCACTTTTCCCAGTCCCTAGGATTTGTGAGTTTTTTTTTTTTTCCCCAGCCTGGTTAGTGGGAGCAGGCTTGTCCTCAGTCCTGCTTGGCTCTATTCTGCTGGGGTTTTTTTGTTTTGTTTTTTGGTTGTTTTTTTTTTTTTTTTTTTTTTTTTTTTTTTTTTTTTTTTTTTTTAGAGCGTGGGTCTTTTGTGGAGAGTTTCTTCATTCTGCCCAAATCTCTCAGCCTATAAAATGTGTGCTGTATACTTCCAAATCTGCAAATAATCTAGGAATTCAAGTAGCTCAAGCCAAAGAGATTTGAGGCCATGGTTGTTGATAAACATGAGGTTGGGGTTCAGCTTTGTTGTCAACCAGGAAATTGGTTCCTCTGACTACAGGGAAAGAATAGCTATAGACTGACTGACAGGCATTAGGACCCAAAGAACCAGGGACTTAGAAGGGACAGCTGTGACCTCCTCACAGGCCTGAACAGGGATCCCAGCAAAGCTGTGCAGACTGCGTATAGTATAGTGCAGTCAGATGCTGGTGAGATTGTGTCAGTTGCTGCAAAGAAGAGGTGAATGAGAGAAGCAGAAACCAAGCACACACTGTTTGCTTCACTGAAAAGCTTGTCTGCAAAAGATCACCCCACTGTAACCCTTCTTCCAGCAGCTTAAGTAGTTTGCATCTGATAGGCATCTGCCTTTGTGCTGGAGGCTGTACATTTCTTCACTATAATGGTGATGAAGTGGTTTGGGGTTTTTTGGGGGGGTTGTTTTTTTGTTTTGTTTTGTTTTTTGGCTTTTCAAGGCAGGGTTTCTCTGTGTAGTCTTGGCTGTCCTGGACCTCACTCCATAGACCACTATACTACACTGGCCTCAAAATCAGAGAGCTGCCTGTCTCTGCCTCCCCAAGTGCTAAGACTAAAGGTATGTGTCACCACCACCTGGCTGATGGTGAACTATTTCATATTGCAAATATATTTTATGCTTTTTGGATATTATATCATTATAAAGCCATGGAAATCTTATAGGCAAAGATATTCAAGAGTTAAAGTTATTTAAAAACATTACTTTTTTTGTTTTGAAATCCAGAAAGTTTTAAGTTTTAAACCCATTTGGAAATTGGATTAGGGAATACAAAACTGTCACCTGCTTGTGGCCCAGCACCTGAATTCCTTAAAAGAGAAGACAAGGGGCTTGGATAATTGCTTTCTTTGCTTGCCCTTGCCTGACAAATACAGAGGTGGATGCTCTCAGCCAGTCATTTGACTGAGCATAGGGTCCCCAACAGAGGAGCTAGAGAAAGGACCCAAGGAGCTGAAGAGGCTTGCAGTCTCATAGGAGGAACAACAATATGAACCAACCAGAACTCCCAGAGCTCCCAGGGACTAAACCACCAACCAAAGAGTACACATGGTGGGACCCATGGCTCCAGCTGCATATGTAGCAGAGGATAGCCTTGTCAGTCATCAAGAGGAGAAGAGGCCTTTGGTCCTGTGAAGGTTCTATGCCCCAGTATAAGGGAATGCCAGGGCCAGGAAGCGGGAGTGGGTAGGTTGGTGAGCAGGGGGAGGGGAGAAGGGATAGGGAGTTTTCAGAGGGGAAACCAGGAAAGGGAATAACATTTGAAATGTAAATAAAGAAAATATCTAATAAAAAGAAAAAAGAAAATACTTTGGCAAAGTGGCAGGATACAAAATTCAGACACCAAGATCAGTAGTCTTCTTACATATAGAATTCTTCCTCCTCTATAACCATAAGTCAAAATAAATGTTTTCATGAGTTCTAAAGCCATTTGTTGTTCCTCCTACATCACCCTCAACACTCTGAGAGCCAAGCTAAGTCTTCCTTTCTCTTTTTTCTAACTTTTTGTTAATTTTTGTGAATTGCATATCATGTACCCCAATCCCATTCATCTCTTTGTTCCTCCACCCTGCGATCTCTCCCCCAAAAGAAAATTTAAAAAAACAAAACAAAACAAAACAAAACAAAAAAACACCAGCAACACCAACACCAAAATAACCCTCATCTCATTGTGGAAACTGTAGTGTGTCATGGTGTGTCCCACAGAGTACCTTTTTACCCACACATTTTTACTTACAAATGTTCATTGCAATGAGTCCTTGGTCTGGCTCAAGGCCTCTGGCTTCTGCTACACTAATGCTGGATCCTCACTGTGAATCCTCTTCCATATCCTGTTGTTGCCCTGTGTGATGGAGATCATACAGCTTTGGTTGTGCAGGGTCAACTCCTTCGTGCTTCAGCAGTTCATAGTTGGGTAGATGTTGGGGTGCCAAGTAATGGGAGAGATCCCTACCACCCCCTGCTCCTGCCCCTGCCCCTGCCCCTGCCCCTGCCCCTGCCCCTGCCCCTGCCCCTTGCCAGCTATGGCACTGAGTTGAGTGAGCTAGCCAGGGTAGTGCTGGACAGCTTGTCCTGGTGGTGTAGGTGCAGGTGCAGGAGAGTTAGGGACTGGCTGGCTCAGATCCAGGGCTTTGAGTTGACCCACCCCAACATCTACCCCATCTGAGTCTTCCTTTTTTAAGTAGCTGCTGTCCTAGACTGGCCACAGCAAAAATTTTAAAAGTAGCTAAGATGCCTATGTATTCTATTTTACATGAAAACGCACCACCTGCTCTTCTGTGCCTCTGGTATTTGTCCCTTCCCTTCATGCTCTTGCCTGATGTTTTTCTGTATCCAGCAGGCAGAGTGCTAAGCATACTGAACAGACCCTTCCTTACACTTCCTCTACATGTGACTCTCTTCCCATTTTGCATGAAACAAAGTGAGGCTCTGCGGATTCAAGAGACATTTAAACAGAGGCATAATGGAAGTGAAGAAATGAATCGTGGATATTTGGAGAACATATTCCACGTAAAAAGAAATGTAAATACCAAGGCCCTGAGTTCTGAAGAACATTCCAGAACAGCAAAGAGGCTTCCACAGCTGGTGGAGAGTGAGCAATGACTGGGTGTGCTATGAGAGAGAGAGAGAGAGAGAGAGAGAGAGAGAGAGAGGAGAGAGAGAGAGAGAGAAGAGACAGAGAGGAGACACAGAGAGAGAGGAGACAAAGAGAGAGGAGAGAGAGAAGACAGAGAGAGAGGACAGAAAGAGAGAGGACAGAGAGAGAGGACACAGAGAGAGGACAGAGAGAGAGGAGAGAGAGAGGACACAGAGAGAGAGGACAGAGACGGGGAGAGAGAGAGGACAGAGAAAGAGAGGAGAGAGAGAGAAAGGGGAGAGAGAGGACCGAGAGAGGACAGAGAGAGAGGAGAGAGAGAGGACACAGAGAGAGAGGACAGAGACGGGGAGAGAGAGAGGACAGAGAAAGAGAGGAGAGAGAGAGAAAGGGGAGAGAGAGGACCGAGAGAGGAGAGAGAGAGAGGGGAGAGAGAGAGAGGACAGAGAGAGGGGAGAGAGAGGGCACATAGAGACAGAGGACAAAGAGGGGGAGAGAGAGAGAGAGGACAGAGAAAGAGAGGAGAGAGAGAGAGAAAGGGGAGAGAGAGAGAACAGAGAGAGGAGAGAGAGGGGAAAAGAGACAGAGAGAGAGGACAGAGAGAGGAGAGAGAGGGGGGGAAGAGAGAGCACAGAGAGAAGACAGAGAGAGAGGACAGAGAGAGCAAGAGAGAGAGAGAGAGGACAGAGAGACTGTCTCTGTGCATGTTTGTGTGTCTATGTTTGTGCAAAGTATGTGTCTGTGTGTATGTATGTCTGTGTGTATATATGTCTATATGTGTCTCTGTGTGTATATATGTCTGTGTATATGTATATGTGTGTATATATCTGCTTCTGTGTGAGCTTGTGTCTGTGTATATGAGTGTCTGTCTGTTTACCTGTCTTTGTGTGTCTGTGTGTATGTGTCTGTCTATGTGTATCTGTCTGTGTGTATGTATCTGTTTGTATGTTGTGTGTCTGTGTATATGTATCTATGTCTATGTGTGTGTATTTGTATGTGTGTCTGTGCATATATGTCTCTGTGTGTGTCTGTGTATCTGTGTGTCTGTCTCTGTGTATGTGTGACATAAAAGTAAAAGGGAGGCCATGAGAAGGGAGGGAGAGGTCTAAAGGGAAAGGGAGAGGGAAGGGAACGAAACACAGGTGGTGTGAAAGTATAAGGTGACTTAGCAGAGGAAGAGAGGGGGCAGCAAGAGGAGATCTTGAAGGAGAGAGGCGATGGGAAGAACAAAGTGTAATACATGAAAATGCTGTTGCGAGACCTATTACATTATACTATTACACTACCTTAAAAGTTTTAAAGTTGGGCATGGTGGCTCATGTCTTTAATCCCAGCACTTGGGAGGCAGAGGCAAGTGGATTTCTTTGAGTTCCAGACCAGTCTGGTCTACAAGGCCTGTTCCAGGACAGCCAGGGCCACACACACAGAATCACTGTCTCAAAAAACAAATTAGTTCAAACCTTTTTAAAGAGATGGAGGCTGTTCCTTACCTGTGCAGCCTTGCCTCTCCACCACCCACCCACCCCTCACCCCCACCACTCATGCTCTGGATAGACCAGAGTCATATTCAATTTTATTGCATGTAGAGATGTGTTTAGAAATTCAGTATTGAACTAAGTCCATTGTCAATAATGAATTTTAAGATGAACTAATTTGCTCTCAAAGCTCGTGATTAGGATAATCACCCCACTGGAATGTATGCACAGCAGAAATAAACTGTATTTAAGCAGTGAGGGCTGCTTATTCTATTTTCTTGTGAGCCGTTAGTTTATACCCAGGAGGAGCACAGGCTGAAGATGTACTTGAGTTTCCCTTGTGGCTCTTTCAGATTTAAGTTGGTCGAGGCATGCTGTTTTGCAATAAAGGGTAACATAAATCAGGAAAATAGCCAGCCCAGCTCTGATTGTTTAAGAGAATTAATGCCACGGCTCCTATTCTTTATAGTTCCTGCCTCTTGTGTTCTCTAATACAGCTCCCCTGAACCACCAGAAGCTGAGTCACTGAATGTTATTGATGAGCAGTGTGTTTGGAAGCGGCTTCTGATCACATACTCCTGGGCTATCTTGAGATGAGGCATGCCTGTATATGTAGAGCCTTTGATAGGATTCCAGGGAGAGAAAATCTAATTTGCCCAGTAATGACTTGGTGATCAGAAATATCTAGGCATGGAAATGAACAGTGGGAACATCCTCAGGTGGGTGACTTGCAGACTTTCAAGTAAAAGTGACCTTTTCCCCTTCCATCAACCTATCCACTTACAGACCTTCTCCAACCCCAGTCACCTCATAACCAGCATGAGCCATAAACCATAGCTCTGGTACCTATAAAACATGCTGATTATCTGGTCCATGGAGAGTAACCGCTGCCTGACTGGTGGCAGTGACCATTAGTGGCAGCTCAGGGGTGGAGATGGGAGAGCAGGGCTGAGATAAGGTGTGGCCTCTTCCCACCTGCAGAGACATTCGCCTCCATCTTTAGTTGAGATGTCCATCCTTAGCCTAGCTTTTTGATGTTGTTATCATATTTTGGTCTTTGTTTTATTTTCTAAGACAAGGACCCGATACGTACAGCAGGATGATCTCAAACACTTTATCCTCCTGCCCTCAATTCATATTCCAGTTCCTTCATCAACCTGCTTACTGAAGGGGACTACAACTCTACAGACAGAGAAACAAAGCTCAGACAAATATATTTTCCCCTGACCCCAAATACATCTTAAAGAGAAAATGAAAATTGAATATAGAGTGCTATCACTTTATCTATTGTTTAACAAATGAACTTAGTGGGTGAAAAGAATACACATTTATTACCTACAATCTCTGTGGATTAGAAATTCCAGCTTGCTTACCCAGATCCCCTCCAAGGCTTGGTGTTAGTTTGAAACCTTACCTAAAATGGTTTAAATTCACTCAGCCCCTGGCAACATTCATGTCCTTGCTGCAAACTGAGGCCTGACTTCTTGCTGACCACTATCCTGAGGTCACTCTCATCAGTGAGAGACCTTCCCACGATTCCTTACTACACCCCTACCACAGGAAGTCACTAACAGCAGACCACAGACTACTAGCCAGATGAAAACTCACACCATGTATGGAATAATAGATACGGCGAAGTGGAACTTTTGCCTGAAGCTAATCCCTAGGCCAAGTTCTTGTCCAGTAAGAGAGGGAGGGAATTACATAAAGATAAAGATAATGAGAGGCAGAGGTCATTGGATCCACCCAAGGGTCTACCCACCCCACTACTGCAAAAGGATTCTTTGTTTATTGTATTAATACCTCAACTTGATTCATAAATGGTTGATTACAGGAGCAGATTACAGATCATCCAACAAGGCAGACTACTGTACTGCAAAAGCATGAACAGGAACTGAAGAGGAGGCTGAATTTTTGCATCCAGCTGACATTATTGCCAATCCAGACAAAGCATTCTCAAAGCCTAATGGTATAGGCACCATGTTTTAATACACAGATTGAAAAGCCAAGTTACTCAGAGAGTAAAGAGTGTATTGTACACTAAATAGGTCTGCAGCAACACCGCTGGCGCCTCCTGGATGACGGTTCCCTTCTCGCTGCTGGCTCGCTCCATGCACCAGGCTCTCCTCCCCTTCCTGAGCTCAGTCCATGAGAACAACCTTCATTCTGGCACTTGCTGCCCACACCAGCATGTTTTACAGTAGGAGCTTTATGATCATGAGAGAAGATGTGCCAGTTTTATGTTACCATGGTCTGCCCGTGTTCAGCCACTGCTGCCCGGGTACTACTATAATCTCTCTTGTGTCCAGCCACATCTTCAGTGGGACTGCTGTCTCGCACTAAGCCAGCTCAGTTAGGCCTTCTCTTACCACTCCTCACTGGCTCTTCGATCTGCTACCAACTCCCCCTAGGAATAATTACTTCCTCTTCCTTTTGTCACATTTCCAGTTAAATAACTATGACCAAGGTTGATACTTAGGCTATTCAAAACTTGAGATTTATGTATACATCAAAGGACTTGAAAATGAGCTTACTGACAGACTTGACAGTGTTGGAGTATGTAGAATTTAGGTTTACTTTAAAATTGATCATGTTTAAAGATAATGACTGTCCTGGTTAACCTTAATTTTCAACTTGGTACAGCCCAGAGCCATTTTGAAAGGAGAAGCCTCAGTTGGGCAATTGCCTAGGTAAGGGTCTGTGGGCATGTCTATGGGGAATTATATTGATTATTAATTGATATAGTAGGGTCTTGCCCATTGTGAGCAGCACATTCCTTGGGCAGGAGGACTATTTAAGAAAACTAGCTAAGCATGAGCCTTCAGTGAGCCTACAAGCAGAATCCTCAATGACTCCTGCTGTACTTCCTTGACTGTGAGTTCTCCACCTGGAGGTAATTCGACATGCAGTGAGGCCTTCAGGTTCCTGTCTTGATTTCAGTGATGGGCTATGGCGTGGAAGTGTAAGCATACATAAACCCTTTCCTCCTCAAGCTGCTGCTCTTGGTCATGGTGCTCATCACAGCAACAGATGCAACCAGATCCACGCAGAACTCATAGATGGGAACTCCACATCCAGGATGCTCTCCCTCATGTTTGGCTACTGCAAAAGTAGGCACAGAGTGACTCAAGCATCTATTTACATATGGTGGTCCCTCCTTAAATTCACAGCTGCCTGCTTCAGGGGGACCCTGACCACAGCCACCTCTCCTGCCCTTCCCTCTTGCCCTACAAACAGCTTTGCACACCATCATCTTTCATCTCAAGTTCCTTTCCCTGACCATCCTCAGCTGAATATTGGCTGTTTCATTGGGAATTCAGAAAGCACTAGAATAGATCATCAGCATACTCATACCCCCACACCTCCCTGCTTACCCCATACAGTTTCCATTCACTGAGGAAAACAGGTGAAACAGGGTCAGGAATTGTCCCACCAGTGTCTCAGCTCCCCTGGTCTCATAGCACTGAACCCTGCGTAAGCTAGGCTGCACTGGCCAGATACAATCCCTGCTGTGGATGTCCTCCCACTGGGTCACTGGCTGCTAAGCCTTGCTAGAGGAGACCTGAAATTAACACTAACAGCTAGATTCAGTGCTCACATCTGTAATCTCAGCACTTGGGAGGCCAAGACAGACCGATGGAGCCCCATAAATTCAAGGCCATAAAGCTGCATACAAAGACCCTGTCTCAGAAAGTTTTGATTTGTTCTTAATTAGCATTAATTACTCACATGGGTGACCTCTGTAGTTTCTAATCCTAAGTGGCAGGTGGGTATGATTTAGAAAGAAGTCTGTGTGGAAACAGTCCCAAGGGGCAGAATGAAGATCAGAAGTTAGATGAGAATGTGGGGCAGTGCAGCAGCAATTAGTCTGAGTTCCTCAGAGCAAACTGGGATGGTATGAGCCATCCCTCACTTGGTGCTGAGTGGAGCTGTGACATGGGCTCCAGGAAGTGTCCACAAGCTCTTGCACGAGTGCTTGCCAGTCACCTCAGGGTTTCTGAACATGTCACCCTCTGGCCTCCTGCCCTAGTGATGTAGTTCTCAGATGTGATTCATTGTTCTTGTGAACGGACCCAGGAAATTGCCTTCCCACAAAACCCTGCTCCCTGGCTCAGATATTCAATAACTCCTCACACCCAGGAGATACATCTTTCCTCCATGCTCGGTCTTTCTTTTCAGTGATTTATAGGCGCACACACACTGTACACATTACCTCAGAGCCGCTGCTGCAGTCTTCAGCTCAGGGACTGTGCAGGGGTTTTCCATTTGCACTTTCCAAACAAAGGATCACAAATTCCTAAGAACGTTCTAGAAGCTTCCCCCTTCCAATCCACAGTCTGATCTGTCACTTTACAATTGATTTCCTGCAGAGCTCTGCTTGTACCACTCTCCTAGTTTCATGTCTGTTACTGTGATAAAAATATCCTGACCAAAAACAAAAGAAGCAAGTCAGGGGAGCAAAGCTTCATTTCTGCTCACAATTCCAGGTTACTGCCCATCATTTCAGGTAAGTCAAAGTGAGGACTCAAGGCAGCTATCAGGGCGCATCTATGAACAGACAGCTGGGTCATTCATTCCTATGCTTCCTGTTTCTCGAATCCCTTCTGTGTGTCAATTCTCTGTAGCTATGATTTCTCTCTTCCTGTGTCCTTTCCCAACAGTGTTCGTGTAGCTTCTGAGGATTCCTGTTTCCTTGGTTACAGAGTAAAGAAACTAGATCACTGGCCACAAGCCCTTCTAGCTCTGCAGGAAAAAGACTTCATTTACCAGTGACCCCAGAAAGATAGTGTCAATTTTACATCATGTCATTCTTTGGTGAGCCCTGGTGTGCATAATGGGAGACCTGTCTTAATCAAGATTTAGGCCAAATGTCCTGAAGCTAGGAGGAGAGGTTGGGAATAACTGGCCCAGCCAAGGTCAGACCTGGAGGCCAGGCTCTGCAGCTGACCAGCTGTGTAAGATTCCAATGCCAGCTTTCTTATACCATGCTGTGAGGTCACAGAAGAGTATACCATGCTTTGGGATGTTCTCAACACAGTATCCCTCATGGCGTGTCAGGAGGAGCACTGAATATACACCAACTGTTTGCAGAGTCTGGTTATGGTCATTGTCATGGTCACCATCATCCTCAAAGTACCACAACTTGACTCCAGGAAAACATTTTGCAAATGCCAGGAAAGAAAGAAGGAATCACAGATGACTACCCTTTCAAATTATAAATTTCAAGATCCAAACAATCCTATTATACATGTGATAGTGAAAATTAGCCCACTGCTCTCCCTTCCATCTGTTTGGATCCAGTGACATAAATTCTTGCTCTAAAACTCAATGCTAACAACACGCTTAAAGTTTTGATGTTTATGTTTAAGTTGAGATGACAGTATGTACAAATGTAACAGAAGGATAGAATGGCACCAAACTGTCCTGATAGGGATGAAATTTTAGTAGAGAAAGTATTATGGAGTTCAAGACCACCAGTCTTAATTCAGATCACAATTACCTGAATTTATTAAAACTGCTGGCAGGGCCACATAGTCTTTCGGGCAAATCAGAGATGTGCCTCCTGAAGAGGGAAGGATTTTTAAAGATGAAAATAAAGACCTTGGTTATCTTCACACGTGAACCAAGAGCTGTTCTGCTCTGTCAAGATTAAGAAGTCAAGGCTGAAAGCTTTACTACAGAGCAATTGTGATAAAAACTGCATGGTACTGGTATAGAGACAGACAAGTAGACCAATGGAATAGAATTGAAGATCCAGAAATGAACCCACACACCTATGGTCACTTGATCTTCGACAAGGGAGCTAAAACCATCCAGTGGAAGAAAGACAGCATTTTCAACAATTGGTGCTGGCACAACTGGTTGTTATCGTGTAGAAGAATGCGAATCGATCCATACTTATCTCCTTGTACTAAGGTCAAATCTAAGTGGATCAAGGAACTTCACATAAAACCAGAGACACTGAAACTTATAGAGGAGAAAGTGGGGAAAAGCCTTGAAGATATGGGCACAGGGGAAAAATTCCTGAACAGAACAGCAATGGCTTGTGCTGTAAGATCGAGAATCGACAAATGGGACCTAATGAAACTCCAAAGTTTCTGCAAGGCAAAAGACACCGTCAATAAGACAAAAAGACCACCAACAGATTGGGAAAGGATCTTTACCTATCCTAAATCAGATAGGGGACTAATATCCAACATATATAAAGAACTCAAGAAGGTGGACTTCAGAAAATCAAATAACCCCATTAAAAAATGGGGCTCAGAACTGAACAAAGAATTCTCACCTGAGGAATACCAAATGGCAGAGAAGCACTTGAAAAAATGTTCAACATCCTTAATCATCAGGGAAATGCAAATCAAAACAACCCTGAGATTCCACCTCACACCAGTCAGAATGGCTAAGATCAAAAATTCAGGTGACAGCAGATGCTGGCGAGGATGTGGAGAAAGAGGAACACTCCTCCATTGTTGGTGGGAGTGCAGGCTTGTACAACCACTCTGGAAATCAGTCTGGCGGTTCCTCAGAAAACTGGACATAGTACTACCGGAGGATCCAGCAATACCTCTCCTGGGCATATATCCAGAAGATGCCCCAACAGGTAAGAAGGACACATGCTCCACTATGTTCATAGCAGCCTTATTTATAATAGCCAGAAGCTGGAAAGAACCTAGATGCCCCTCAACAGAGGAATGGATACAGAAAATGTGGTACATCTACACAATGGAGTACTACTCAGCTATTAAAAAGAATGAATTTATGAAATTCCTAGCCAAATGGATGGACCTGGAGGGCATCATCCTGAGTGAGGTAACACATTCACAAAGAAACTCACACAATATGTATTCACTGATAAGTGGATATTAGCCCCAAACCTAGGATACCCAAGATATAAGATATAATTTGCTAAACACATGAAACTCAAGGAGAATGAAGACTGAAGTGTGGACACTATGCCCCTCCTTAGATTTGGGAACAAAACACCCATGGAAGGAGTTACAGAGACGGAGTTTGGAGCTGAGATGAAAGGATGGACCATGTAGAGACTGCCATAGCCAGGGATCCACCCCATAATCAGCATCCAAACGCTGACACCATTGCATACACTAGCAAGATTTTATTGAAAGGACGCAGATGTAGCTGTCTCTTGTGAGACTATGCCGGGGCCCAGCAAACACAGAAGTGGATGATCACAGTCAGCTAATGGATGGATCATAGGGCTCCCAATGGAGGAGCTAGAGAAAGTAGCCAAGGAGCTAAAGGGATCTGCAACCCTATAGGTGGAACAACATTATGAGCTAACCAGTACCCCGGAGCTCTTGACTCTAGCTGCATATATATCAAAAGATGGCCTAGTCGGCCATCACTGGAAAGAGAGGCCCATTGGACTTGCAAACTTTATATGCCCCAGTACAGGGGAATACCAGGGCCAAAAAGGGGGAGTGGGTGGGCAGGGGAGTGGGGGTGGGTGGATATGGGGGACTTTTGGTATAGCATTGGAAATGTAAATGAGTTAAATACCTAATAAAAAATGGAAAAAAAAAAAAAAAGAAGTCAAGGCTGCCTCAAAATAGTCCTTGATTGTCTGCATAAGCAGGTTACAGAAGCCATAAAGCAGTTTGTCATATCAACACAAGCAGACTGTCACAACTGTACACTCTGGATGAGGGTCACTGAGTCAGGGTTACTGGGAACTTGTTGAGCTTGAAGGAGGCCCTGGGTTCCATACTCAGCACCAAAGCCAGAGGAATTCGACATAAACCATTTATCAAGGGAAACAAAGAATGCTTGAAAACCAGGCATGCAGTCATCTGCGCATACAAGCACAGAGGGAGGTATTGTGAGTATTTTTAAAGGAGTATAAATTTAAAGGAAAAAACAAACAACAACAACCAGGAAATGGGTATGAATGAGCCTAGTGTTTGTCATCAGGTCTGTTATAGGTTTCACAAATTCCTCAGTGGTTGGCCCAAACAAAACAAATGCTAGAAATTCAACTTTGCATTCAATAGTTACCTGAAGGCAGAAAATGTGTCTTTGAAAAAGCTTTTATTTCCATCAACAGGTAACAGGCAGGTCACTGGTGAGATTATTCTCCTGTCCTCAGCTTAGTCTTATGCAAATCCCTCTCCTTAGGCTCTACATAATATACCTGGAGCACCATACTTATCCAGCAGAACTTTATAGAACATTTAATGATTTAACATTTTATATTTGACTTCATAAATATTTTAAAAGTACTTGATCACCAGGTGGTTTGTGTGAGCCTCCTCTCCTGTACCATCCTCCCCCATGCCCCTTCAACAATCACTAAAGGTCTCAGGAAGAGCTAGTGAGCATGTGGAAAGAAGAGAGATGACCAACGGCTTTGCTTGCCTTTTTCTTAAAATTTGCTCAGATAGAAATCTTGTTTTAATCTTTATGACTGTCAGGTTTTATGATTTGCACTATAATTTTATTGTAACAAAAATCAATTACTTCATTTAGAAGGTAGAGTTGATTTCTCAAGCCAGTGGTATTTATCTTAAATGCTGCAAGTTCTTATAAAAAGATTTTTTTACCATTTAGTCCTGGTGTACTTCTGGATTTTTCAAAACTGCTAGTAGACTCAAAAAATGTGTTTATAACTCTCGAGCCATTCAGCCCTTCCTGTTTCTATTCAGAACGTGAAAGACTTGTTTAAAGAGACTCATGTTCTGCCCTAAGGAAATCATAGATGTTTAATTAGGAAAAAAAGCAACTGGTGCCAATTCACAGGGAAGAAAGTCTCCTGGGAAGGGCAGGTCTTAACAACTTGGGAAGCAACGGGTTTATTTTATCTTACACTTCCAGTTAACAGTTTACTCCTGAAGGGAGTCAAAACAAGAGCCGGAACCTGGAGGCAGGAACTAGAAGAAGTCATGGAGGAAGGAACTAGAAGAAGCCATGGAGGAATGCCACTCACTGGCTAGTTCTACATAACTTAACCTGTTTTCTAATGCAACCCAGAACCACCTCCCTCTGACATCAATCATTCCTCAAGACAGTGCACACACACACTTGCCTACAGGCCAATATTTTCTCAATTGTGGTTTCCTCTTTTCAGGTTGTAAGAACTTGACATAAAACTAGGCAGCATAATTGACCCCTTGTCAATTTGACACACAAACATATCACTATTCAACTCATTTATCCCCAAGATAGCAAGGTAATATTAATACCACAATATAAAACATTCCAAATTTCAAAGTCCCAGTCATTTTGGTTTCCTTGTTTTGTTTTGAGCCAGGGGTATCTCTGTGTAGCCCTTGGCAGTTCTGAAACTAGCTCTGTAGACTAGGCTGGCCTCAAACTCAGAGATGCACCTCTCTCTGCCTCCTAAGTACTAGGATTTATAGAGATACACCCTCAAGCCTAGCTGTGGTCCCAGTCTTTAAAAATTCAAACATTTTAAAACATTTAAAGTCTCTCTGAGTTCACATCCTCTCCAAAATATCTAAAATATCTCTAAAATATATAAAGTCTCTCTCAAAAACTAGCCTTTCTCAACTGTAGGCTCCTACTAAATCAGAAATAAGTAACATACTTTCCTGTTTCAGAAGGAAGAACCAGGGCACAGTCACAATCAAAGCAAAGCAAAACAAAGCTCAAACCTTGTAAATAACTTGGTTTTCTATGTCTGGGACTCACTCGTGAATTTCTGAGCTCCGAAGGGCTTGGACAGTTGCACATATCTGGTTCTGCCACTCCCAGCATATAACGGTTGTTTCATAGGCTTAGATCAGCTCCATACCACAACTGTGGCTGTCCTCAATGGTCATCGACGGTACTAGACACTCCAAAATGCTAGGATGTTCACTGTAACTGAGTTGCACCTTCACCAGTAGCCTCTCCTGGACTTTAAGGACTCTAATCCTGACATATGGTGCCAAGCCTCAGCCTCTCTAGCCATGACTCTTGCAATCCTGGCGCGTATACTGTTACACTTTCAGCAATGATCTCCCTGGGCCTCCCATGACCCCTTCTGTAGGACAAAAATGGGGTCCCGCATCAGCTCGGGGCTAGGGCCACTGGGTGAGGCGAGTCGAGGCGGGATGCACCGGGGACCCCATGGAAACGCCGGGCGGGCATTGGACTGTGGGAAGCCACGGGATCCTACTCCGAGGATGGGAAAAAGTACAGTCTGGGGTCTCCGTGGACCTGCCAAGAGTTGGGCTCCAACTCTCAGGCACCGTAGACCGGTGGGCACTGCAGAAGAGCCGGTTCTGGGGTCCCTGGGCTGCATCGAGGCCAGGGATGACAGGTTCTCACCGCTCTCGGAGAGTACCACATGGGAATATCTTGCACATTACCAAGTTCAACTGCTAGATATGGAACAACCTTAACCTCCTCTATACACAACTACTCTCTCTGTCCCTCCCTCTCTCCCTCCCTCCCTCCCTCCTTCTGCCTCCCAAGTGCTGGGATTCACCACATTCCAGCTAATGCTGGTCTCTTCTTAATCACTGCTAATTTCTCAGATCCAGATGAGCAGTATCTAATTAATTGTCCTAGTAAAGCAAAGGTTATATTGCAGTGGTGCTGGTCTCTTAATCATAGCTGATTTCTCAAAATATTGATGTCATGGATAGAGTCTTTAAGTTTATCTCAAGCTTGACAAGCCAGACATTTCTCTCACCCCTCTTATCTTCCATACATCCACAGAACAGACCGCTGAGCTCTGAACATTCAACAGTTTTTCCAGCCCAAACTTCAAATACCACCACAATCCTCAAAAAAATTAATTAAAATGAAAACACAATCAGGTTTATCACAGCAATACCCTATGACCTCATAGCAGTCTCTGTCTTCATGAAGGTCTCGGCTACAATGATAAAACACTGCCAAAAGCAACTCAAACAGGAAAGAGTTTACTTCATCTTACACTTCCAGTTAGCAGTCCATTGCTGAAGGAACTCAAACAGAGCAGGAACCTGGAAGCAGGCGCCGATGCTTACTGGCTTGCTCCTGATGTCTTGCACAGCCTGCTTTCCTTTGCAACACAGGACCACCTGCCCAGGGATGGCAGCACCACTGTGAGATGGGCCCTTCTTCATCAATCATCAGTCAAGACAATACCCCATAGACTTGCCTACAACCCCATCTCACAGATGCATTTTTTCTTCAATCGTGGCTCTCTCTTCTCCGATAACTCTAGCTAGTATTAAGTGCAACATGACATAAAAGTAGCCAGAACATATGTAATATACTAGGTATGGACATGGTTAGTCCTCAGTGCTTCTCTGTAGCCCTAAAGACACTGCCTAAAGCACCTGCAAAGGTAAGGCACCTTTAGTTTCTTCTTTATTTTCTTTCTTAATTTTTGAGCCAGGATATCCCACTGAACCTGGAGCCCATTAATTCAGCTAGATTATCTGGCCAGTGAACTCCGGGAATCCCACTTATCTCTGCCTCCACAACCCTGGGATCATAGTTATGTGCTGTGAGTTTGGTCTAATGCTGCTTGTTATTATATTAATCTGGTCCCCCAAATTGCTCCAGAATCTGCATGTCTTCTCATAAGACACTGTGGGAACCCTGCCTCCAGTTGATTTTGATTGGTAAATAAAGTTGCTGGTGGCCAAAGGTTGGACAGGGAGACAGAGACTGAACTTTTAGTATTCTCGGGCAACAGACTGAGGGAGGAGAGAGAGGGCCTCCAAGCCACAACTGAGAGGTGCAGGACAGAGAGACAGCCAACATGTAAGAGCAAGGTGGGGAAGCAGCCCCAGGAGGGCTACCCAACTGGGTCCAAGGCAGCCGGGCGTGGTGGTGCATGCCTTTAATCCCAGCACTCGGGAGGCAGAGGCAGGGGGATTTCTGAGTTCGAGGCCAGCCTGGTCTACAAAGTGAGTTCCAGGACAGCCAGAGCTACACAGAGAAACCCTGTCTCGAAAAAAAAAAAAAGCAAAAAACAAAACAAACAAATATACATATATGGCTGTGTGTTTGTGTCTTTCATTCAAGAATATAAAGCATTGGGACAGGTAGGAGGAATGCCCCGCCACCTCAGGGATAATTTGAGTAGGATTAACTGGGTACTGCAACAGAAATATGCTATTGTCCCTAGTTTTTGTTTTTTTGTTTTGTTTTTTTTTTTTTTTGGCTTGGTGCTGGGGATCCCCCACCCCATGTTTGCAAGGACAGCACTTCCCCAAATGAGCATCTCCTCAGCCAGAAACTCTTCTTTCAAACCTCATTTAGACTAAAATAATTCCTCATCAGCATTTCTCAAAGTATAATCTAGCCTTGTATAGCACACTGAGAGTGTGTTATTATTATTCATCTCTGTGACAGAATGCCTGATTTCAGAAACAAGTTAAAGGGCTACAGACTTTCTTTGGCTTTCAATTTCAGAAGGTTTGGTTCATGGTTTCTTGACTTTGTTGATTCAGGCCTGTGATGAGACATCACAGCAGCTGGAAAGTATGAAGAAGAAGCTTGGTCACCTCACAGCAGACAGGAAGCAGAATGGATGTCATAACAGGAAGGGACCACAAGAAGAAATGACCTCAAAGGTCACACCCCAATGACCTTCTTCCTCCAACCTGTTCTTACCTTCTACAGTTTCACCACTTCCAATATTCTATCCAGACTTTTTCATAGACTAAAACCATCCCTCGGGTCAGAGCTGTAACTGTCTGATCCTCCCTGGAGGCATCTGCACAACCAGAAGTGTGATTTCCTGAGATTTCATATGTTGCTATTTGCAGTTGAGTTGATAATCAAAATTAACACAAAGAGTTTAGATAAAACTGGAATTCTGTTATCAAATGAACTTCCAAACCCTCTAGGAAGTGTGGACATAGACAAAAGTGAACAGGAACATATATGGATAATGGATAATGGGAATGTATATTATATATTTGTATATATGGTGTGTACATATATGTGTATGTATATGGTGTTTAGATATAGGTAATAGTAATGGATCCTTGCAGACACTAATTATCATATGTATACCTTTCCTTATTCCTGACTTCAAGAATAGCAATAGCCAGAGCAGGAGAGGTGGCTCAGCAGCTCAGAGCTTTGCTGCTCTTGCAGAGGATCTGCATTCAGTGCCCAGCACCCACGTAGAGGAGCTCACAACTGCCTGTAACTGAGTTCTGAGGGATAGGACACCCTCTTCTGGCCTCTTTGGGCGCTGTACACATGGTGCACATACAGACAAGCAAGTACACACACACATAAAACAAAATAAATCTTTAAGAAGGGAAAGAGAAGATGACAGAAAGGAAGTCTACACAAAATCATGTCTTTAACAACATCACCTAAATAAGGGTTTCTTTGGAAGTTTTTGTCTAGGCAACAATAAGATGAGATCCTGAGATGGATTCCTGACATTTTTCTTCTGCATTCCAGTTTCCAGAGGGCAGAAACGTTACTTGCCAGTCCCAACAGCAGAGGCTATGATTAGAACTGTCCATGTTTGGCTTGTCTCAGTAAATACATCCAGATGTGGAATAAACACACTGCTAGATACACAGAAGCGTATGAAAACGGCATTTCACCTGCAAGAGCTTATTTCTCACATATTAAATGACAGCTCCCAAGCACATAAACCCAAAGCGATGTCATATTAAACTCAGTTTTCTGTTTCTTTCTAAAGTTTACAAGTTGAACAGTGAATCTTTGGGGAATGGAAGCCATATAATTTGACAGATGTCCCGGAAGGAGAAAATGAGACACAAAAGTAAAGAGGAAAGGACAAAGCTACAGAATGAAGCTATGTGGTCTGCGGGGCAATTCAAAACACATCAGCATCAGCGCCAACACCGAGTTAAATCTATGTGTGTTAACTTGAAATTGCATCTAGAGCCGGCTGATTGGTATAAACATAGTTTACCTGGAGCCCATGCCCTTGAGAGCTGTCATAGGCTTTCTCAAACTGTTGTCAACATACCAGTGCAGGAAGTTTATTTAGGGTGAGGAGTGATGGGGAATAATTTTATACCAGTTAATTTGGTAGTAGCCAGGCTGGGGAGTCAACACCATCACCCTTGGATGGAAGAAGGCTGGGGCAGGTTTCTCTGTGTTGAACGTAACCCTACCTGGTCTCCACACTTCCCAAAGGCTCTGAACCCGCTGTGACTGAAAGAGGAACATTCCTCCTCAGCGATGCATAATTGTTCTCAGACAGCCTTCTGTGCAAGGCGAGGGAGGACAGCCATTAGACAGAGCTGGGACTCTGAGCTTGCAAGAACAGATGGTGTAAACCTCACTTTGTGCTTGTTTGCTAATAAATATTTGTACTTCCAACTGAATTTTATTCAAGTCTTGATTTTGGAGTTACAGCCCATCTGGTTCCAAATGCCACTGACCGGCAGTGTTTGTGAAGGACACACATCCCAAAGCAGCCAGGTTAGCTTTAGTGAATTCCTAACACCAGGTCTCTAATATGATAAATTCACAATGACCCAATGTCAGGACTATTTTGAAAATCAGCCTTCCAGGACCACTGGAAAACTTCTAGTCATTCAAATCTACTGAAATTCCTTTAGACACTAGAAAGTTTGCCCAGTGGACTCAAATCATCTATATATAGTTATTATACAAAAGAAAAAGCTACAAACCTTATTTTATGGGGAGGAAGAGTTCCTTGTTTCTCTTTTTCTTTATTCCACTCATTCTTTGTGTGTGTGTGTGTGTGTGTGTGTGTGTGTATGTGTTTGTGTGTGTGTGTGTCCATGTGTGTGTCCATGTGTGTGTCCGTGTCCGTGTGTGTCCGTGTGTGTGTGTGTGTGTGTGTGTGTGTGTATGTGTTTGTGTGTGTGTGTGTCCATGTGTGTGTCCATGTGTGTGTTCGTGTCCGTGTGTGTGTGTGTGTGTGTGTGTGTGTGTGTGTGTGTGTGTGTATGTGAGATAACTCAATGTCAACCAAGTGTGGCTAGGAAGTCAGTTTTATTCTTTGCCTTTGCTTTTAGTCAAGCATGTTTGTTTCCACCACCTTGAAGGAATTCTCTATGAAAATAAGTCACAATGCATTCCGATCTCATTGTCTCTTTACTGTGTCCTGAGGCCTCATAGGGATCATGTAAAAGTTTTCTCTCCAATATATTTTAATACTTTGTTTGACACCTTTTCATGGGACCTAGCAATGTGGCTCACTGATTAAGAGCACTTACTACTCTTACAGAGGACCTGAGGTCAGTTTCCAGCACTCACTTCAAATGGCTCGTTACTTCCTGTAGCTCCAGCTCCTCTTCCTTTCTTATATGTTTTTTTAAGAAAACGATTTTTTTAAGAATTTTTTAAAGATTTGTTTATTTTTCTTTGTGTGTATAAGTGTTTAGCCTGCACATGTGCTTGGTACCCATAGAGTTCAGAAGAGGGCATCAAATCCCCTGGAACTGAAGTTATGGGTGGTTGTGAGCCACCATGTAGGTGCTGGGAATTGAACCTGTGTTTTCTGCAATAGCAAAAAGTTCTCTTAAGCACTGAACCATCACCTCAGCCCCATCCAGCTCCTCTTTCTAATGAACCCTCTTCTGGACTCTGTGGCCAACTGCATTCATGTCCATGTATCCCTACATGGATACATGCGTGCATACATGCCTCAAAAAGATCTTCAAAAATGATAGATATTTATTCATGGAGTCTCTTTCTGGGGCATCTTCCATGTTTAGATGTCACATGTGGTTCTTGTTCCTTGTCCATTATCACATATTATGAATCAGTTATAGTTCCTGTTAAGTAAGGAGGTAAGCTGTCCTTATGCACACTTACTGTGGCAGAAGTGAACTGTCAAGTGGCAATCTATGAAAGTAGCTTGTTTATTTGTTTATTTGTTTGTTTACACAGGTTCTGGAGTCCAGGCTGGCCTCAAACTCACTCTGTAGCTCAGCATCACCTTACACTTCTGATCCTCACCCCTCCACCTCCCACCAAGCCAATCTTAAGCAACACTGGAAACTGAACCCTAAATTTTCTGCATGCTAGACAAGCACTTTACCAACTGAGCTACCTTTCCAGCCCCTACATAGAGTTTCTTAAACACTTCTTCAGATGTACAATAATCTATTATACTTTTATTGCCAGGTGTCTCAGTAGTGAGACACGAGGCTTTGCCCAAAGAGTTACAGCATGTTTTGATTATAGATTTTTGTTTTTGCATGAATCAAGTTGGATACAGGAATTAAGTCCACCGGAAAAGCTTCCCATGAAGCTGTTACATAAATATGTCTTATCTCTTTTAATCATTAAAATGGAAACTTTCTGAATGTATTGTTTCTTTCATGTGGCTTGAAGTAGCCAGGAATTATTAGCATTATATTGTTCAACAAAGTTTGTATAACCATGGTGAACATTTGGTTGCCTCCAGGAAACCGATATTTAAAGTATTTAGACTTTCATCGAGTAAGAAAACTACTGTGTTTGGTGTACATTGCAATCTCCCAGAGAAGGAAGCTTGGGCTCAGAAAAACATATTTGGAATTGTCTAAAATAACCTGGAGTGCACGGGTTTATTTTTGACTCCCAGAGGTCTACTTTCTCATTTTAACTTTGTCAGTAAAGTTTGGAACTAAATCAGGCAATGAGCCGCAGGCATGGCGGAAACCCCCGGGGCAGCCATTTCCTCTAACTCAACCTTGTCCTGCCACTTTAGGAGTACAGAACAAGTTGTGGCATCTCCATATTTGTGCATTTGAGACCAGTGTGGCCAGTGCCCACCTGGCAGTTCAGACTTAACACATAGCATTTAACTGTGGCAGGAATGTGGCTTCCTAGATTTCAGCTCTTTAATCTGTGCCTCTGCGTGGCATTATGGGTCTTCCAGTTTACATATTTGCATATGCCCGATAGTCTGCATTCTTCCTTTCTTCCTTGGCTGTGTGCCAAGCCCTGGAAGCTGAGCTATGGGAAGAAAGAGGGATAAAGGAGCTTCCAGGACACATAGTCTGGGAACTGTGACTCATCTGTGGTAATTTGTAGCCTGAGGAAGGCTGCTGCTCTCCTATTAACTGTTTAGCCACATGTGTGGATCATACTCTGTCACCTTGGAGACTGTAGCAAGAGTGCAGAGAGAAAAGGTCAGCCATCTGCAGCTCCGGACGATGCTTTTCTATAACCTCACAAGCCCAGCATTCTGGCCACAGGGAAGGTAGTAGCTTCCCTCCTATTCTAGTTTCATCTCTGTTGCTGTGATGAACCATTCTGACCAAAAGCAACTTGGGGGGCAAAGCCTTTGCTTCAGCTAGCAGGTTGAGAACCATCACTGAGAAAAGCCAGAACAAGAACTGAAGCAGAAGCTATGGAGGAAAGATGCTTGCTGGCTTGCTCACAGGTTCCTGCTCGGCTAGATTTCTTACATAGCCCAGCACCACCTGCCCAGTAAATAATGCTGCCCACAGTGGGCTGGGCCCTTCTCTATTACTTAACAATCAAAAAATCCCTGCAGACATGCCCACAGGTCAATTTGATCTGTCCAAGTCTTCAATTTATAAGATTAACAGTAAAAGTCAAATAAAGGAGGAAAAATCCTTCTAGTCAAGAAAATAGAACCTCTGACTGGGGCGGAGGGAGACCTGATAGTCTAGTTGGGCCAGTTCAGCCACCTGGCCAAGAGACCATCCCAAGGAAGACAGGCTCACCTTGGCTATGCTAAAGGGATAGCAATCATTCTTCTTTAAATGAGATACTCTATGTCCCTTCCCAGAATCCCATGCCCCTCCCCACTCTACCAAGGAGACTCTGTTAGGTCTGCTCACCTTTCTGAGGTCTGAGTCTGAAAGGTATAACATTTCTGTTTTCTGTCTCATTTCTTTGAGTAGTGTCCAGAACATAAGTATGCTTTCTCTGGTACTCTGGGCTTCCATATTGTTTCTTTAAGCCACCCTCCCTGCCACACAGCTGCTTATTGGCCACATGTCTAACTAGTTTAGAAAACATGGCTTTTTTCTTCTCCAATCAATTGCTAAGATTTATAGCTTACCAGGCTGGGGATTGAGGATCTTTTAAACTCTGATGAAAAAAATTGTCCTTGAACTTCTGTTTGGGCCCCCTTTTAAAAATTGGTATGTATGCATGTGTGTCTGCGTATTGGTACGTGAACATGTATGTGTATTATATATAAGCTCCCATTGAGACCAAAGCCCTAGAGCTGGAATTACAGGCAGTTAGAGGCAACAATATAGGTGCCAAGGACTGAACTCTGTTCTTCTGGAAGAGTAGCAAGTGCTCTTAACTGCTGAGCCATCTCTCTAGCCCTTCAGTGTTCTTAAATCCTCTTATTAATGAGACTAAGAAGCCCAGGAGGGACCTCACTCTTTCGGTTTTTGCAGGGTTTGGTCCATGATCAGATAAAGACTGAGCCAGCTGGGTAGTGAAGAGTGAACAGCAAGTAAGCCACTCCTCTTGTGGCTGCTGTGACTTAGGAGATGTTGGTCTGTGAGGGTGTTTCCTATGAAGGTTTAAGTAGAGACTCTAAGTGTATGGCACATCCATGGGGTGGGGGTCCAGATTCAGTGCTCCAAATATTTAGCCCAAAACTCACAGATTGGTCAAACTCTGAGGCAGGGTGTTTGTAAAATAATCAGGGTTGAATGAGGTCATAGAGAAATCCGTAATGCTGCTAGACAAGAAAGAGAGACCCTTACTGCCATATTAGGGAACAACAAGATGGTTATCAAGATGCTGGCCCCATGGTATCTGTCTTTGGGGTCTCTAGAACTATGAAAAGGTATTTTCTTTATATATTACCCAGTCTGTTATATTTGTTATGGCTGCAGAAAATGACCCAAAATCTCACTGTGTGGTCCCAGGGTCAGGACTTTTATTGGCAAAATTTATGAGAATGATTTGTCATTCTGGTGACAAGGCTATCTTGCAGGTAGTTCCGAACAGGCAGGCATATGGCATGTTCATGCCATAAACTGATGCCCTTATTTTAATCTCAGAAGACATAAAATTTCATAGTCTTTTCCTCATGATTTAGCTATTTCAAATGACTGAACAAGTAATAGGTTCTGACTAAACACCCACATGTTGTAAGGCAATTCACTCACTTTAGTATTAAAGAGAAATATAGGGGCTGGAGAAATGGCTCAAGTTGGACACCTAACAACAGCCTGTGACTCCAGCTCCATTGATTCATGCTTCTCATCTGCATTGCCCCCACACACAGACATGCATGTATACACATAATTAAACATAAAATACATCTTTAAAAAGAGAGAAAAAGAAAATTTTAAACTAATAAGAACACGTGTAGGTTAGAACAGAGAGAAAGTCAAATTTACAAAAGCATAAGTCATGACTTGGGGTAGGATTTAGACCTACAGGATGCAGATAGACAGCTGTCATAAACATTTAGGGAAAGAGTAAAAAACTAAAATTAGTCACAAACTTTTAAAATGGAGTGATTCCTACCACGGGTCTCCAAAAGTGCAAAGACTGGAAACATGGGGAATTTTAACGTAATTCTCTTTTGTTTTAACAAATGTGGTCCAAAGAACACCAACCTGCCTGGTTTCCTTGGAAAATAAGTGGGATTTGGCCCACTGCCACACTCTGATCTATAAAACAAGAAGGCCAGACTCTGCCCCAAATGTTGTTTGAAGGAATGCATGTGTGGCTATGGACGGTTAGTCCTTGACAGGGCTCTGCTCATCTGTGTCCAAATGGGGATTAGCAGACAGTGTCATGAATTCTTCATAAAGCTAATTTATACAGTTTCTGAATTATGAAATTATGTCTGTTTCAATTTAGTGCTATTGGAGGGTCCTTTCTCTTATGAAATGATAATGAAGGTAAATGATAGAGTTGCTTTATTCATTAATGTCCTTACATGACAAAATTAAGAATATTAAATAAAATCATTATTAACATCTTTTTTAACAACAGTTTTCCCTCCTACTTCACGTTTCTTCCTCTTCTTTCTTTTTCTCTTCTCCCTCTTCCCCTGTCCCTTCTCCTCCTCTCCCTTTTTCTCTCTCTCCTCTTCCTCCTCCTCTCCCCCTTCCTCTCCCTCCTCCTCTCCCTCCTCCTCTTCCTTCTCTTCTTCCTTCCTTTGATCCCTCCTCCTCTTCCTCATCCTCCTTCTCTGCTCCTCTCTTTCTTTTTCTTTTCTTTCTTCTCCTTCTCATTTTTTAACACAGTATTCCACTACATATCCCAGACTAAGATCAACTTTCAATCCTCCTGCCTCAGCATCCTTTGTGCTCAGATCACAGCTGTGCACCACTGTCACACCCATCTAAACACATTTTGTGGAATTTGAGGGGGTTGATCTGGAATTCTGGTGCATATTCTATGATTGACCTCTACAATTTGATTGTTTTGTGATAAGATGTCACATTGTAGGGATTATCCTGGAAGGTGCTCCTAAACAGTTGTGTATGTTCTTAGTACTGACTTGCAACAGGGAAAGACAGGTGTGTCTCCTGGGGTTGGGCAGGGAAGGAAGGTACCATGTGCCATTGTGCTCTCTAGGGGACCCATGGTGGGAGGAAAAGAAGGCCTGGAGGACACAGTGTAGACTGCACTGAGCGACAATGCATATCCTGATTGGGTGAGGCTCAGAAATTCACCTGGCTGAAAGCAAAAGGGAGCATGTGAATATGGAACATGGCCTCAACCATGCAGGAGGGTAATGTGATCACCACCAGAATTCAAGAAGCCAGTGCCCAAAATGGGCCCAAAAAAGCCGAGGTTTGCCAGCTCACAGATTGCCAAGGGGGCTCCAGAGCTGGGCCACAGCCTGATAGTTAAACAAATTAAAACTTTTTGAAATAAATAATATCCTATAGGGAAGTTGCCATTTTCAACATATTTTCAGAAACTCTTAAAAAGTAAATGGTTACTTTTTAAGAACAGATTGGGTAAATCATAAATGTCATAAGTGGAGTTTGCTTTAAGCATATTCATGAAACTTGTGTTTCATCCACCTCTGAAGACACCATACTTGGTGTGACATTGATTCAGAGTGTTCTGATTACAACTCTGTGAGGTACAAAAGTACTGTGTATTGTTAATAAAGACACAATGTCAGAGGGCTTGCATGACCCACCCATGGCCACAGAGCCTATAAGGCAAAACCCAGACCACTGCACTCCCAGATCCCAAGTTTGTTCTCCAATGTAACTAGAAATTCGAAATGTAAGTTGTCTGCAGTTTTGAATGTAGTAAAATAAAACATACAGACATGTAAAAGGTGTTGTGTGTCCACCCTTTGGTGACAGCTGTGTTTACTTTGCACAATGTCTTCACAGCTCAGCCACATTACAGTATGCATTGGAATATCCTTCCTTTTTAAAGCTACATACTATCCCATGGGGTGCAGACACCCATGCTCTTTATCCATTCAGCTGGCATCAGATGCCCAGGTTGCTTTTAGCCATAGCCAATAATAATACAATGAGCATGGGTGTAAATCATTTTCTCAGACCCCTTTCAATTCAGTTTCTAGGTCACCTGTTGGTTCTATTTCTAAGTTTTTAAGAACTATCGCATCATCTTCCTTAGTGACCATTTCACATTTCCACCAATAGAGCACACAGCTTCTAATTTCTCCGTATCCCTCCCTGACAACACTTGTTACTTTCTGTTAAGGTCTTAGATCGTCACTGGTTTTATGACAGTGCTCATTCTCATGGCTCCTCCTTTTTTTCCCTATAGCTTTACTGAGTATCATTTACATGTTATATAATTCCCCCATTTAAAGTCTAGAAAGCAATGACTGTTCGAGTAGTCACCGGATTCTGTAACTACTGCTATGTCTTGTTCCAGAACATTCTCATAATCCCCCAAAAAGATCCCACACGATTCCACAGTCCCCTATTTACCCTCAACCTTATACAGCATAAGCTAATCACTAACCTATTTTCTGTCTGTAGACGTGCCTATTAGAAATTCATCTAAACAGAATATAAGAAGTACAGTTGCACAGAGCTGACTTCCTTTGCTTAGTGTATTTTCAAGATCCCCCCTCTTGTAGCATGCCTCAGTACCTCATCCTCTTGATGGTTACATAATATTATGTGTGTGTGCACATCATGCGTGATTCATCAGATCACAGACTCTTGGGTTCTGTGCATTTGGGCATCATAAGGAAATGAAGACTCATGAGAAAGAAATCTCTATTTTTAGGCATAGTTCTGCAAGAATACGGTGGATAAGATGGTATGGTTTAATGCTATTAAGAGTGGGAAATGCCTAGGAGGGCCTTATGCTTAGATTTTTCTCACACAACTTCCTTCCTGCATGCATAAGCAGGACATCTGTCAGGGGAGGGTCTTCGGGGGCTATCAGAGAGAGTCACACCTAGTTTCATGGCCTGATTCAAGAAGAGAGATAGAGAAATGAGAAAGGCTTCTTACTGCCTCCTCAAGCCTCCTTTGTTTCTAAGAAACAATTCACAGGAAAAGACACATGAGTGCTTAGAAGCTAGCTCTCCCTACTAACTAGCAACTACAGCTAGCAACTGCCAGCTGGGTCAGTTGGTCTGGTTAGTTGGTCTGTGTAGTTGGTTGGTTTGGTTTAGTTGGTTTGGGGGTGTTTGTTTGTGGTGGATATAAACCAGGCTACTCTAACACTCAGTCTTAGGCTTATAGGGGTGTACTACTACTCTGAGCTTTAAAAGATATCTTTAAAACTTTGCTAAACAATGCTGGTGTGAACCACAAAAGTGCAAGAGACAGAATCTTTAGTGGTGAGCAGGGCATGCTGGGAGCTGTCAGAAACAATCGTGTTGGTCATCTGGGTCATCACTTCCTGGGCATTCATATGAGACCTGGTCAATCTCTGCTCCCCAGTCCACTGAGACAACCACAGTGCTTCTCAGAGGTTCCTTGAATATGTGCCTCTACCACATGCTCCCATACTAAACCAACTTGGAGTCCAGCCTGTAGCTTACCATGCTCAGCAGAAAGTTCATCCAGGAATCAGGATGGAGGAAGAAACTGGCCTCTGGCTTGATTTCCATGGAGACCAGAAAAGCATGTGGTCTCTCAAGCTCTTCAGAAGGAAATTGTGTTGTGCAGGTAACTGAAATGAGTACACGGCTCACCCAGGAGCCCTTTCCTAACAGAGAAGCATCTTGGTTTCTTACTAGTTCTCATCAGGTTTTTAAGTAATGGATCCATATCAAGACATGCTCGAGCATCTTAGCTTTATATGGGCTCCAAATTCTTTAAGTGATGGATGTTGGCGATTAACAGATAGTAAGATCTCTTCATTTTTAAAGATGTCTTTAAGGTGTCTTGATATGCATCTCTTAAGTTCATTAGAGATTCCTCACATGACGCACCAAAACAATTTGGTTAAAAATGTTAAAGATACCCTCAGAGACACCAAAATGCATCATGTGGCATTAGGGAAAGAAAATTCATCACATTCTTCTCAGCCTCTATCCCTGTGTCTTCCGTCTGTCTGTACCTTATGTTTCTCAGCTTGTGTCTATTGTGTGTCTGCCTGTGTCTGCCTGATGTCTGACTGCCCCACTTCTGTGTCTTGAATGTTGTCCCTAACAAACAGCTATACTCTGTATTCCCAGAACAGCACAGCAAACATTACATGAGAAATGTATATGGGATAGTTTACAGAAAGGAACTAAGTTATTTACTCTTACTGACCCTGACTCCTAAGCGATTGGTATTGCAAACATACCATTTGTCAAGCTGTTTCCAGTATTTGGTGGATATTTGTTGTATAAAGTTGCTTTCACTAGAATTCTTAATTGTTAGGTAATCCCTGATTATCTCTCTCCCTGTTTCTGCTCTCTCCTCAGCCTCTGGGGTGCACTAATATTTGTCCCAGTGATTTGGTCTATTTTAAACATTTTGTCTACCAATATGCACAGTGTGTGTTTGGTTTCTTCTGCTCAGCACATTTTCTAGGTTCAGGTGTGTTTCTACACATATCAGTACTTTATTGCTGACATGACCAAATCATGCTCCATTGTATGGGCATACCACAATCTTTATCCATCTGCTAGGGGATACTGAACTGTTTGCACTGTTTAGCCACTATGGATAGTGCTTCATGTCCAAGTTTTTAGTATAAATGTGCTTCTATTTCTCCAGTGTAAGTGTCTAGAAATGGAACTCCTAGGAGTAGCTATCTGAGGAGCTACAAAAGTGTCTTCAAAGTGTCTCCCACTGTAAATGTTCTCCAGTGCCCTGTGGGCTCCAGTGCTCTGTGGGTTCCAGTGCCCTGTGGGTTCCAGTGTTCTGTAGGTTCCAGTGCCCTGTGGGTTCCAGTGCTCTGTGGGTGTTCTGACTCCTTGGCTCCCCTCACACCTTGCTTAATGTCTGCCATTTCATTACAACTGGCTTAACAGGCCAGTGTGCCACTATGGCTCTCTTCCATTGAGCATTTTGGCTGTCTGTATTTCTCTTCTCACGAAATGCCCACTTCCATCTTCTGCTCCTTGTTTAATTGGCTTGTTTATCTTTCTCTGTTGCATTGGAAAAATTCTTCAGGGATTTTGGAGATAAGGCTTTCATTTGATACCTGATTTGTGGTCATTTTCTTCCAACACAAACATTTTGTGAGCTATCTTTTTGCTTTCTTGGTAGAGATACTTTAAAGCGCAAAATTTTAAATCTATGTGAAATCTGTGTAACTTTCACTTTTCACTTTCTTCTTGAAATTTTGATGTCACATATAAGAACTCTTCACCTAATCCCAGATAAGTAAGATTTTCATGTGTTTTCTTCTAAACCTTTTGAAGTGTCATATTTTATTTCTATCATCCATTTTTAGTTTATTCTTGCCTGAAAGATGAGTTGTGTGTTGAATTTTTTGTTTTGTGACTACTGCTGTCCAGTTATTATAGTGTCACATATTGAAAAGGTTACCCTGGTCAGGCAACATGGTTCTGTGGGTAAACACTTGCCACCAAATCTGACAATCTGAATTCAAGCCCCATCAACAACCATGGAATACTGGCCTTTTGCTTAGAAACCTAGCTATGTTTACTATTTGCAGTTGAGTTTTGTTTTGTTTTGTTTTTTGTTTTTATACAGTACTTGGAATTATTTGCACATTTTAAAGTCATCTGTGGAAAAGGACAACTTTATTTCTGCTTCTCAGTGTATATAGCTTTAATTTCATTTTCTTGCCTTACATACTTCCTGGGACCTCCAGTACAGTGTTAAGTTACAGTAGTAACAATAAATATTCTTGCCTAGTTCCCAGTGTTAGTCTTTAACAATTATCTTAGTTCAGAGTACTATCAAAATATAAAAATAATTTATAAACAACTTTATATCTCATAGTTGTAGAGGCTGGGAAGACCAACGCCAAGGTGAATGCAGTGTTCAGTGAAGGTCTGCTTTTTTGCCTATAGATGGCTCTTTCTGGCTATGGCTTCATGGGGTAGAAAAGGCAAACAAACTCCCCTGAACTTCTTTCATAAGGGTGATAATCTCATTCATGAACTCTCTTTCCTCATAACCTAATTCCCTGCGATGTGGCCTCCTAGTCAGGAGGTTTCAACTTGTGTGTTTGGAGAAAGTTAAAGGCTTAGATTGTAGTAACCACAAAAGACTCACCTTAGTCACAAATTTTTTGTCATTGTAGAGTGCCATTTTCAATACTTTCCATGTTTTACTATCAAGATTAACATACATTATTAATGTTGTGTAAGCTTATATGAATTATACATAATGGAGTTAGATGGCTCAACATCTGAGATCAGTTGGTACTCTTGCAGAGGACCCAGCACCCTCAGGGGCTCACAACCATCTGTAACTCCAGTTCTGGGGATCCAACACCCCCTTCTAACCTCCATAGGCATCAGTTACACATGTAGTGCACATAGACACATGCAGGCAAGATATCAATACACATAAAATAATCTTTTTTTAAAGTCATGTTTAATGGAATTGTTACATTTCGCACATACACAATGCATTTCAATCACAGTTACCCTATTATTCTCCCTGTCCCTCTACCACACAGCTGATTCCTTTTCTCAGCTAGTAGTACCTCTTCTACTTCCATGTTTTTGTATATGTGTGCATGTGACCCAATGGGTTTAGTTAGAGTGGTTTGTAGGTCATAGGTCAGATTCACAGGTGCATAGGCAATTTACCAGTTACACCACTGAACGAAATGTCTCCCCCTCCCCGACTAGTTAACTGCTTGTAGCTGGGACTAACCAGGGAGGTGTAATCACTACCAACACAAAACTAGCCTTGCATGTTCAGAGGCTCACTCACACATGCAGCATACAACTGCCTCAAAACGTTAATAAGTCTAAGAGAATTCAGAACAATTGGTGGCAGGGTTGAGACAAATACTGCTGCCAGCCACTGTATAAGGTCATCTCCTTACATGGAGTCATGGTCCATGGGGAAGAATGATACTCTGAAGTAAGATGAGTCACCAGGCTGCCTCACAGGGCCCAGGTAATGGCTGAAGCTTGACTCTCAAAGCAAAGAAGAAACAACTGGCTTCCTTTCCGATTTCAGAACTGAGTAGGTTTCTTTCACAACCACTATACAGTATGAATATGCAACCTTTAGAAAATTCTGATAAATGTTGTCTGACAACAGCTGTTACGAAGAAACCACTGCACTAGATGTTATACATCCAGGTTATTTCCCAGGGATGTACTCAGAAAGGTTATTAGTTTATATTTATAGTTCTGCAGAAGAAAGAAAAAAGGTCCTATGATATGTCTGCCTGGTCTAATCCTTTTCAAATGAGAAATCACAGCTCAGGGAGTTTGTGTGTCCTAATCTAGCTTTTATAGCCAGTTGGTGACAAACTCTGGGCCGGATTTGCATGTTGTAAATAACCAGTGACTGTCATTGTCACCAGGGCTGGCTTGAGCACTAAATCCATTTACAACAAAATGATCTGTAGTGAATTCTTAACAACCAAACTCAAGTTTTTCAGTTAAAATAATCTAGCCACCTAATCTAGACACTTACAATTAGTATAACATTATATTTAGGGGCCAGCAAGAGTAGGAAAAGTCGCTTGCTTTCAAGGCTGACAACCTGAGTTCCAACCCCAGGACCCGCACGGTACATGAAGAGTGTTCAAGTACATGAAGAGTGTTCAAGTTGTCCTCTGACCTCCCTCTACACAGTATACCACCACAAGTGCACACACACTAAATTTAAAAAAAAAAAGTATGTTTAGGTGAATCACTGATCCTTTAAATACACAAAGGATGAAGAAAGTACTTGATAAATGTTTTTAAAGAAAATCAGAAGATATTTCTATAGAACAGTTGATATTTTTGCACATTATTGTGATATTCCAAGAGAGAATTTCCTTCTCTCTGTACAGTGTTTATTTAGACTGCATGGCAGGTTACAGTACCTAATAACTATTCTATATAATTCTGTCTGTCTGAAAAAAGAAGAGGAAAGCTATAACTGTTTTCATTTGAGACAAACCTTGAGGATCAAAACATAAAAGCTGGGGAAGATGCCACAAAGGAATGGGAATTGAGCATCCAGCAGTTCAGATTTTGCTGTGGATGCAGAGAGTTGACTGCCACCAAGTGGTTTGAAGGATCCACTTAATTCTGTAACCAGCGCTTCTTAAATCCTACCAAAACTATTATTTCTTAAATTCTTTTTGAAAGCCTCTTGTGGAGCTGGAAAGATAGGAAGGTGTTCGATTTACAAGCATGGGAGCCTGAGACTTTGGTGTGTAATCCCAACACTGAGAAAGAAGAAACTGGTGGATTGCTGAGGCTGGCTAGCCAGTCAGCCTAGACTACTTGGCAAGTCCCAGACTCATAAGAGACTTGTCTCAAAAGAACATGGATGATGTCTAAGGTCGGTCAACCCAGGTAATATTCGACATACATGAGCACACACCTAAAAAAAACACATACACACACCATAGCATCCTTGTGAGGACAAGCTATCCAGGTATTTGTAGTGGCTGCCAAGCTTAGCTATGAAAAAAAAAAAGACAATATAGGGTCACTTTTGGACTTCGTGAGACCTGGAGCCTGCCTTTGACATTAACTGGTGGTATTAGCTGTGACCTGGTTGTGGAAATTTTTTAAGTGCTTCATGGAATTCCAGTATGAAAGGAAAGAAAAAAAAACCTTTAGAACTCTCCATCAGAGGACACTAGTCATCTCCAGAGAGAAGAGTCATTGAACATATGGAACTACAGAAAGCTTTTCTTCAAGAACTCTAGGATTGTCCAGACAGAGTGCCATGTACCTTTAATAACAGCACTCAGGAGGCAAATGCAGGTATATCTATGGGAGTTAGAAGCTAGCCTGATCTGCATAGCATGTTTCAAGACAGCCAGCTCCTACCTCAAACAAAACAAAACAACCAAACCCTGAAATTTAAAATCCCAAAACAGGGTGAGAGAGATTGCTCAGAAGTTAATAGCACTTGTTGCTTTTGCAGATAACTCAGACTGAATTCCCAGTATCTACACGGTGGTTTACAATCATCTGTGACTCCAGTTCTATGGAATCCAACTCCCTCTTCTGACCTCATTAGGCACCAGGCATATATCTGCTGCACAGACACACATGCAAGCAAAACAGTCTCACATAAAATAAAATAAAACTAATTTAAGAATTAAAATCTCTGAACAGCTCTCCTCTGAAAACAAGGTTATCTTGGTATGCAAAGTCTCACAATGAACAACATCTACAAAGGATCATGTAAGCTTTTATGGCCTCTGTGGTTATGTTGTCTAGCTCCTTTCCCATGGCCCTAAAGGCCAAGCAGAAGGCCTGTTCTTCATCCTCCACAGCCTCATGGCCACCTCCATTCCTCATTTCTGAGAACTGCATCTGACTCATTTATTATGGAGTGATTAGCTCTGAGTAATGGGGGATGTGTATTCCCCAAAGAAAGATTGAAAGTAGCATTGTAAAGACAGCAGATCAGTTTCTGGGCAATAGCAACCATCAGCACACATGGGGATCAACAGCCTGGAGATGCTCCAGGGGCAGGAACTTTGCCATATCTCCCCTTATGCAGCCATGCTGGACTGGTAAAGGAGCACTATTTAGGGATGGAAGGAGACTACCAAGGGGTCAGGGGGAGGAGATAGAAGAGAATCTGGAGTGAATGAGAACAAGAAATAGTGATAAAAATGTTTGAAAGTCACATAATAAACCCATTCTTTGGCTAAGATCAAACTTCAGGTGACAGCAAATGCTGGCAAGGATGTGGAAAAAGAGGAACACTCCTCCATTGCTGGTGGGATTGCAAGCTGGTACAACCACTCTGGTTATGGTGCCTCTTCACAGCAATAGACTACTAAGACACCCTCCTAAAAAATAAAAATACAAAATCACAAAAAACCAGGGTTTTACTGTATGTTCCAAGCTGTTTGTGGTGGGTAATAAGAAAAGCCTCCTGTAGGCACAGTTGGTGTTACTGTGCTGTGTGGAGATGCTATGGGAGCTTTCAGAGGTGAAGTCTTGCTGAAGGAAATATGTCACGATGTAGGTTTTGAGGATTTGTAGCCTCACCCCACTTTCTATTCTCTCTCTCTCTCTCTCTCTCTCTCTCTCTCTCTCTGTGTGTGTGTGTGTGTGTGTGTGTGTGTGTGTGTGTGTGTGTGTGCATATGCTTCTTCCTGACCCTTGCCTCCATGCTATGGCTTCCTCCTCTGGAACTTTACATTTCTTTTGGTCATGCTATTTTAACACAGCAACAGAAATGTAACTAATATACTGTTCTTAAACTCACCGCAATCCTCCTATCTCAGTCTCCAAGTGCTGGAATTATAAGAGCCACACAGCTGGCCCCTCCATAGATCTTAAAAGTAGCACGTTATGACTCAGTTACAACCATGAGAGAAGAGAAAGAAGGCCAGTTGTTGGAAACACTCAACCCTGCATCACAGTGGTAAAGGTACTCTTGACATTGAAGTCGCTGGAAAGACTATTCCTAAAATGCATGGTCACTTAGAATCCTTTATTACCTTTTTGGATGCCAAAATTTGAAAACCAGCTCAACTATTCATAAATGGAGCAAAACATTTTAGTTAAAAATATATGTGTGCCACACCTTTAAATCCAACATTCAAGAGACAGAAGCAAGTGGATCTATGTGAGTTCATGACCAGCTTCATGTTCTAAGTAACTTCCTGGATAGCAGAGCTGCATAGAGAGACCCTGTCTCAAAAGAAAATATTTTTGACATTTGAGGAAAGAAAATTAAACTTGGTAACTTCACTACTGTTATTTTCTGCTACATTTTACTTCTTGAAGGTGCAATATTAGAGAGTTAACTTTAATGTATCTTTTCAGGAAAAAAAAATGTTTCCAATCTCCGTGTTTGATATGAACGATGCTCTTGAGATCCCAGGTCTCTTCAGATTACTTTTACACACTTTGAAGAGGTAGTACCAATGGTATCAGCTGGGGTGACATTTAAATCTAGACAACACCTAATTTGAATTTCTAACACATTTTTATTCATGAGCTAAAGGTGTTATCTCTGAGAATGTGTTAATTTAATTTCCACTCTTCATTCCCTTTCCATTTTTCTGGTTGAATACTCCATAGTAGCAAGTTGTCATCTAGAAATGAAAAATTCTCAGAGCATACTGAAGAAAATATTGCTGGGGGATTATTGTTGCCTCAGTGGCTTAGACTTGACCTTCAGAGCTACACTAAGAAGTTGCAGAATGGCCAAAACAAGGTAGTTTTAAAACTACTAGTTCCCTCCCCACAGCCATAATGTAAAAGTAAAAACAAAATCTGATAAATGAACTTACTTTATAAAATCTGCAGTGTGAAATCCACAGGCTTATACAGTAATTGTTGTTATACAGAGTACATGACCTATAGGTACAGATCAGATATGGGGCAGTGTGCCCACATCCCTTTTCTGCAGAGAGGTCTGGTTTCATTCTGGTCTGGGTTATAGAGGCAAGCAGTCTTGGGTGACTAGCAACATGGACTTGTGACTTACTGGCCCCAGTTGGCCTCACACTGGGCTACACTGTTATTCCTCAGGTTGATATGAAACACAGAGCAAATCAGTATAGACAAAATTAAAAGAATATACTGTGTCTATTAAGTCAGAGCTACCCAAAGGGCTTCCTTAAATGGACTCAAAATTTCTTCTGAAAAGCAAATTAGTTGCGTGCAAGGCTGTATACTGTCAACTAGACTAGATCTGGAATCACCTAGGAGACACAGCTATGGATGAGTCTGGGAGGGCATTTCCAGAGAGATTTAACTGAGGATGGAAGAGCCAATCTAACGTGGGTGGCATTATTCCATAGGCTATGGTGTCTGACTGAATAAAAAAGAAAAAAGGGGGAAAGCCAGGGAGTGCTGGCATTCATTGTGCACTTCTTGTTCTAACAATATATGAGGACTCAGCCTCACACTGCCGCCATGACCCTCTTTGCCTTCTCCTTTATAATAGACTGTATCTCCTCAAACCACGAGCCAAACACTCTCCTCTGTTAGGTGCTTCTTGTCAGGTGTTTGTTTGCAGTGATGAGAAAATAACTAATAGAAACCCCAGTGCAAAAAAAGAAAAAGGAAAGGAGAGAGAGAGAGGGAAAGAGAGAGAGAATAAAAACCATTTAACAGAATTAATAAGCAGAGGTAGCATACCCCTGAGGCTATGGTTAAAAGGAATATGAGCATAGCATTGACACCTGTAGAATCATGGCCAGGGATGGATTAGTGGCAAGCCAATGTATGAGGGTCCCAGCTCGGAGTAGAAGAGATGGAGTATTGTCCTGTGACTTTTTAAGCTGTGTAAAATCCCTGAAGCAGGCAGCTACTGTGAACAAGCATGGCAGTTCATAAGCAAGAAGACACGTTGACTTTGCTGTTAGGTGGTTCATCCAACAGTGAGTTTGAAGTACAAAGCTTGGTGGAGTCCCCCTGTTTCACATGGGAAACCTCCAGGCTTCTAATTAACCGAGCTGAAGATCACTGCTTCATCTAACATAGTCTGCCTGGCTCACTGTGTCTATTAAACAACTGTGAGTCCTGAGATGCCAAATCTTTCAGCTTCTCAAAAGGAATCAAAAAGCTATGTTCCATGTAAAATTTTAATGTTGGCAACTGATTTTAAAATGTTAATTCATTTTGCAAACCAGACTTACTACGGCACACTGAGCATCCTCTGACCTAGGCAGTGTGACCAGGGTTCATGTCTTTCTGGAGGGATGCACATCAATAACTACCAGATAAGCCAAAGATGACAATGCCAGAGTGATTGCACAGGATGGGCACAGTTACACCACTCAGATGGACCTCTTAGGGACCCTTATCCTGCTCAGAGCAGGGTTAGGAATGGAGGGAATGCAGGTTGGCCATTTCAAGAAGAGAGAGTTAAGTGTACAGTCAGCATAGGGCTGTGGAAATGTTCCACAGTAAGAAAAATGTAACAAAAGCCTTACTCATAATCTTCATGAGTGCCTTCCTAAAATCTTCATCACACACACACACAGAGAGAGAGAGAGAGAGAGAGAGAGAGAGAGAGAGAGAGAGAGAGAGAGAGAGAGATAGTTAATAAATGAATGAATCTCCCCAGAGGAATCTCCATACAGCTTTTCAGAAAGATGACTAACAAAAACTATAAATGTTTAATGTGTGTGTTGCTTGAGGTCTTAACACACTGTGAAGTAACTACCTCCACCAAGCTAATTAACATGTCAATCACTTCTAATAGCTACCACTGTTCTGGTCTGGTCTGTTCTTTTGTGGTGAGAATACTAGAGATCTGTCCTTAGTAGTTTCAAGAATGCGGTATGTTATGTACTAGCCAGTACCCCCAGAGTTCCCAGGGACTAAACCACCAACCAAAGATCACACATGGTGGGACTCATGGCTCCAGCTGCATATGTAGCAGAGGATGGCCTAGTCAGACATCAATGGGAGGAGAGGCCCTTTGTCCTATGAAGGATCTATGCCCCAGTGTTAGGGTAGCCAGGAAGCAGGAGTGGGTGGGTTGGTGAGCAGGGGGAGGAGGTAGGGGGTAGGCGGAGGATGTTTTTCGGAGGGGAAACCAAGACAAGGGATAACATTTGAAATGTAAGTAAAGAAAATATCCAATTAAAAAAAAAAAAAGAATGCAGTATGTTAACTGGAGCCATGATGTTGGAGTCTCCAGAACTATTGATCCCGAGTAACCAAAACTCTGTGACTCTTGACTAAGATCTAGTCCTTTACTGGACCACCCCTGGAAAACACAACACTACTCTCTAATTCTAGATTCATGCTTTTAAGCTCCACAGTTAAGTGATACCTGTAGCATTGTGTTACACCTTAGGTTTATGCACCTTATCTACACTGTCATCCTCAAATTTGTTTTAGGTTCTGGTCCCAGGTTACACTCTGAACAATTTAAGCAGAGACAGGAGAATGCATGTCTGGCCACTTGGTCAGGTATTACACAGCAAAGATAACACCGGTGTTATTCTTTTGGAATAGTTGCTACCTGGCACCATCTTGCCTATCTGGCAGAATTACGAGAAGTGGAGCTTTACAGTAGCCTAATACTTAACCTTGGCTGTGACCCTGTGCTGACTCCTGGAGCTTCCTGTCAGAGACATGTTCTTTGGGGATCCATCTAATGGCTGGTCAGTCCTGGTGAGCACACATTTACATCCCAGCATCAGGAATGGCTTTTGCTTATCTAACTAGTCTGGCTAGCCTACTCCTTATCTTTGGGGTATTTGGGGAGCAGTGCTCCCTTGGCTAAATTCTACTCTATGTAATATAGTGTCTCCTAAATAAATGTTAGTAAACCCTTGGGAACCACCACTTCTATTACTTAAAATTTCTCCTTCACCAATATGACATTTTCTTTGTGTGTTCATCTATAAGAATATAGCTGGGCCTTTTCTGTTATCTTGACTCCAGCCAAAGATTCCCATTAGCAACAGGAATGCAGATGAGTTCAGCAAAGTAGTGTCTGTCCTTTAATGTGTACCCAGAAGTAGGACTGTTGCACTATCTATAATTTTAGCTTATCTTTCTTTGAGGAACCTCTGTACTTTTCATGGGACTGAAAGAAATACTCCTTGTAAGACTTTTATGTAAATATTTACATACAGAGAGGGAGAGGGAGAGGGAGAGGGGGAGGGGGAGGGGGAGGGGGAGGGGGAGAGGGAGAGGGAGAGGGAGAGGGAGGAGAGAACCTTTGTTTACCTAACTGCTGTATTCCAGGATCTGAACTGCCTGAAACAGTGATCTCCTCTCCTCTTCCTTCATTTCCTGTGTGCCAGTTCTTCTCAGACTAACCAAATAAATTAAGACTGTGAAGTTAGACCCCAGCCATTTTGGGAAAGTCACAGTTACTACCTGAGTTAGAATAAAAACCAAATGTACATCCTGCCTCTGTGTGTATATTCAGTGTGCTACCAGCATAGGGCTATGAAAGTATTCCACAGTCAGGAAAATATACTATATGTATCTTCTAGGTACACTCTCTTCATTAAGTGTAAAGTTTGCCTCCACTGACCAAGAGTGGTAGCTCTTTTCTTAGCAATCCTGAAATTCTTTCTGATGGCACATGTCACATTTCCAGTAAGTGGGTACAAGAGGCATTTTTTCCATATCCTTGCTAACATGACTTTCTGTTCTATTATTATTATTATTATTATTATTATTATTATTATGTGTACGTGTATGTGTGTGTGTGTGTGTTATGCAAAAGAAGGCCAGAGGACAATTTTCAGAAATGGTTCTCCTGTGAATTCTGGGAACCAAATTCAGGTGATCAGACCCACACAGAAAACACTTTTTTTTAATTTATTTATTTAATTATTTATTCATTATATGTAAGTACACTGTAGCTGTCTTCAGACACACCAGAAGAGGGCACCAGATCTCTGTTACGGGTGGTTGTGAGCTACCATGTGGTTGCTGGGATTTGAACTTGGTACCTTTGGAAGAGCAGTCGGGTGCTCTTACCCACTGAGCCATCTCACCAGCCCCCAGAAAACACTTTTACCTGCTGAGTGAGCCTCCTCCTCTTTCTCTTGCTCTCACTCTCTTCATCTCTTCCCTTTCTGTGCCTTCTCTTCCCATTCCATTCCCTGCTCTCTCTCCATGTGCTCATGGCTGGCCTCTCTCTCTCTCTCTCTCTCTCTCTCTCTCTCTCTCTCTCTCTCTCTCTCTCTCTCCCTCCCTCCCTCCCTCCCTCCCTCCCTCCCTCCCTCCCTCCCTCCCTCCCTCCTTCCCTCCCTCCCTCCCTCCCTCCCTCCCTCCCTCCCTCCCTCCCTTTCTGTCTTACTACTCCTCAACTCCCCATGGCTGGTACTTCAGAGGGAAGGGACGCCTCAGCATGGGCCTGCAGAGGCACCCCTTTCCACCCCACCATACCGTGCCTCTACCAAACAGATCGTGGTTCGTTCTTTCTTTCTTTCCTTTTTATAAAACATAGCACTCACCCTAAGTCATGATCATCTGAAGTAGTCAAGAAGACCCACCTTTAATCTGGGCCACCTTCTGGTGGCAGCTTACTTACATAAAGGGGCATGGAAGAAGGAGGCTTCTGCATTTTGTTTGTTTGCCCACACTCCTGCTGTTCCTGTCTGCAGCTAAGATGTTCCTTTGCTGGCATTAGAACCAACCTCTTCAGGATTCCAACATACACTGAAGACCAGCTGAGACATCCAGCCTCTGGACTGAGCAACTATCAGATCCTTGCCTTTCTATCAGGAGACAGCCATTGCTGGACTAGTCAGACTGTATATATATATATATATATATATATATATATATATATATATATGTGTGTGTGTGTGTGTGTGTGTGTGTGTGTGTGTGTGTGTGTGTGTGTGTATGTATATATATATCCTCTGTTGAACCCTAATATGAAGAGAGTGTCAGATCCCCTGGAACTGGAGTTACAGATGGTTGTGAGCCTCCATGTGGGAGCTAGGACCCAAACCCTGGGTACACTGAAAGAGTAGCCAGTACTCTTAATCACTGAGCCATCTCTTCAGCCCCTGTCTTTATATGCATTTGACCACAATATAAAAAACGGGGGGGGGGGTGGTTCTGGGCTATTGAGATGACTTGGTGCATAAAGGTACCTGCTGCCAAGCCTGATGACCAGAGTCGAATCTCCAGGATCCATATAGTAGAAGGCAAGAACTGACTCCTGCAAATAATACTCTGTTCTCTACACACACTCTTAACACGAGTACACACACACACCACAGAGGGAAGGGGAGAGAAACAGACAGACAGACAGGCAGATACACACGTAATTTTTAATTTTTTCCTCACAGTTCCATAATGAACAGCTACTTGTAGACAAAGATTACTAGGCGATATTACCTGACCATAGAAGTCACCTAGATTCTCAGGGGATATATTCACTCTTCACTCCCTGAAGAAAAGCACATGCTCTAGTTCCCTCCACTCAGCAATCAGCAGTCTGTACTCTGTGAGGCACTTACAGAAAGATAGTGAATGGTTTTTGCACTATTTAGGAAATAATAAAAATGACAGAGATCATAATATAACCATTTAAATGTTTATATGTGATTTTCACTACCTCATATGGTAAATTCAGGTTCTCATAATCCAACTGACCTGAAAACAATTTTTTTTTCTTTCTTTAGAGCTATATTGAGGTTGGGGACTTAGCACTATGGTAGTGTTTTCCTAGCATATACAAGGCCCTGTTTTCAGTCCCCAGCACGCATGGACACACACACACACACACACACACACACACACACACACACACACACACACTCACACACACCAGTGCAGGCATGCACAATAGATGTAAAACAGCTGTGGAATCTCAAGCCAGCACAGACCACAAACTACCCAAATATTGAGCATACGAAATTGGAGCTGAGGACAGCAGTTGACACTTGCAATCCCAACACTAGGAAGGCTGAGGCAGGAGAACCACTGAGAGTTTGAGGCCAGACATTGTCTCAGACAAAATTGAGGACAGCCCAGGCCCAGATTCAGGTCTTTGAGTTGGCCCTACCCAAAATCTACCTCATCTATGAACTGCTGGAGCATGTGAAAGGGCAGGTCTTGCCACTCCAAAGCTCCAGGATCTCCATGACACAGGGCAACAATAGGTAAGGATCTAGTATTGATAGTGCAGCAGAAGCCAGAGGCCTCAAATCAGACCAATGACTCATGCAGTGAACATTTCTAAGTAGAGATGTGCGGGCAATAGGGTCACTGTGTGACACACTGAGACATTGCAGCTTCTGAGATGTGATATTTTCTATGCTTTGTTTTGTTTTAGGTTTTTTTCTTGGAGGGGGGGTTAGGTTGCAAGGGCAGAGGGTGGATACAAATAGGTGAGTGAGATTGTGGTACATGATGTGAAATGCACAAATAATCAATATAAAATTTTTTTAAAAATACAGGAGAGACAAAGAGGAGCACTCACTTCTACATATGGAGTTTCCCCTTCAAATGATAACAAACCTAGCACCTAGTTGATTTAATCCCATGGTGTAAGGAGAGAACTGACTCCACAAAGCTGTACTCTGTATGCTTGTTGTGACACATGTACACACACACACACTAATAAAAGCACAACAAAAATAAATAAATAAAATGGACTTAGCCACTTGCACCCGACCTACATTCTTTGGAATGCTGAGTATCAAAATTCCCTTGTTTGTCTTAACCAGCCTCCATTATGTAAGAAATACACTGCTCTGATCCATTTTCAGTATGAGACACACTTTCGTACAGAAAAGCAGAAGTGCCAGGCTCCTCTCTCCCTTCCTGGCAGCTGGTGACCTCTTATCTCAAAACTCTGCTACATGATTGAGCCCACAATCAGAAAAGGAGCATATCTCAAGCCCCAAAATTATTAAATGAGGCTTTGCATCCAAAACCCTGTGTACGGGAAGCTTGAAAAGGTGGTGATGCTGGGTTGTAAATCTCTAAATTCCTGGCCTATGGGGGAAAGACGATAGGAATTTCTTGTGATCAGATCAGGGACTTTTTAAAAACATCCTTGATGCTGCCATCACTCTCTTCAAAATGGTCTATTAAATCTGCTTCACTTGCTTAGTATCTTGAATTTGTTAGTATGGAGTGATGCTCTTATTCCCAGTGATTGCCCTGATCATGGTGGAATGGTGGCTTTTTCAGGGCACATAACAACACTATATTGACAACCCATCTCAATGAACTAAAGTCCTGCTATACTGAGCTGGACTGTTTTTCTCAGTTTTACTCAAATGTCAATACTAAATGCTAATTCGGACGTGAGTTCCTTATTTCTTGGACTTACTATCTTTTTTTTTTTTTTTTTTTTTTTTTTTTTTACTTTCTGATCTTTCACTAGTAAGCAAGCTTGGTTTTTATGTGATTTTCTTCAGGAGAAAAATTTATTTCATGAATCTCCCAGCCAAGAAGAACTGAAGCTCATTTGTCGCCAATTAGTAATTCAATATCTTCTGTTCATCACTTTCCACTCTGACTCAGCACCCAGTGCTACTGTGCAGCCACACACACACACACACACACACACACACACACACACTCACACACACACACTCAGAAGCTTCCCCTCCCCATCAAACAGCATCCATGGCTTCCTGGAAGTATCCACCTGACCCTCCCTAGATGACACCACAGACACAGTGGCTAAAGGCTTGATGGATCCCTTACTGTGGTTTGTTGTCTTAATCCATTTCACAACTGTTGTGTGACAATTTTTTTTTTCTGGGGAGATGACACAACATATATCTATTCACCCCAGATAGGGAATCATGACAGACCAGAGAATAAATACCATAAATAAAAGTCCAACTAACCAGTGAGTTTCATTGTGGTTACTTATAGGAATGTGGGTAAGGAGTTATAACAGAAGCAAGTGATCCCCACAACCCACCCTAGCATGGGTGACAGCTCACAATAGCTGGGAACCTGGAGCAAACTGCACAGTCTGCTGGTGGTTCAACAGGCTGGAATGTCCTTGCCAAGTGACTTGTTCTAAATCCCTTCCAGGCAGCTCAACTGGTTTCTGTTTCTTCCTGGCAGCAGTCTGATCTCAAGAATCTTTGCAGCTTGGCATATACAAGAGGGACTCTCACCTTTTATTGCTTATCTGACCGGGAGGGGCTATTGAATCTGGTCAATTTCAGGGACTTCCTAAAGCCATTGAGTTACCTTCCTGCTTAAAGGCTTCTGCAGGATGGAATGTTTCAATCTCAAGAGAAACTTACACAACAGCCTGTGACTGTTCAGCTTCTCTTCAGCTCAAATGAGCTCTCAAAATTTATACAATCCAAATGCGATCAGAAAACTGCAAGAAGATAGTTCAACAGAAGTTAATAGGAACCACTCATCTTCCCATCTGAAACACATATAAAGCAATAGGATTTATCTGATGGAACTGGGAGCTTCAGAGTTTATCTCAGGCTTAGAATTGCCCACTGTAAGACTTGGATAGTAAATTGCATTAGTTTTGGTCAATTGTAACAGAAGCCACCTGTCTCCCATTTCCCTGGGAAGCAGCCACCGTAAGTGTGTACCCACAGCTCACAAGCAGCCTATGTGACAGTAGTGTTCTTGTTAGGCAAAAACTTAACACAAGCTATAAAAAGTTAATTAATCAATTGGATGGCATTGAAATTCTGCTGCTCAAAAGCCACTATTGATCCAGGAATGGAGGTATATACTTATAACAGCAAACACAGGGAGGTAGATGCAGAAGGATTGGGAATTCAAGCTCAGCCTCATCAACACAGGTAGTTCCAGACCATTCAGGTATACATACTGAGACCCTGACTCACATTAAAAAGCAAACAAACAAAAAAAGAAAACAGAAAAAGAAACAGCCACAGACACATATCTGATAAAGAATTTGCATCTGTAATATGTAAAGAAATCTTAATATTAACTCAGCTAAATGATTAACACTGCCAAGTATGAATTTGGAGCAACTGAAACTCCCAGAATCATCTTAGAAAGTATCTGACTTCTTTCTCCGAAACTAACTGATGAAAATCACCAACAAATTATATTATTCTACACATGCTACTGACTTTTTTAAGTGGATTCCCAATTCCACCCAAAATAATCTTAAACTGTCATCCTAGTTCCAATCCCTTGAAAATTGTTTGATGAAACAAAATAATGTCATAACACCAAACTGAAATATGGTAAACCGCCTTATAGCTCTTCTAAACACTGGAGATTTGGGGGGGGGGGACTGTAGATCATTTTGTTGGGGATTGGTTCTAATGCTTTGAATTAATTGGGAATTTGTGTGTCCAAATGCTGAAAGTCCTTGTCCTCAATTGGTTTTTGATCTATCAATAAAGAGCCAACAGCCAATGGTTGAGGAGAGAGAGGGGGGCAGAACTTTTAGGTTGTGCAGGCTAGGACCTGGGAGAGAGGAAGAAAGAGAATTACCATAACTCAGGGAAGAAGGATAGGACATAAGAGCTGCAGGAGAGAAAGCCAACCAGCCATGTAAGAAGCCACTGGCTACTTCCCCTATGGGGTCTGGGATAGCAGGGGAAGGTTTAGGAGTCTCAGGAGAACCGGAAGGGAGCGTTTGATAGCAGGCAAAGGTTTAAGAGTGCCCAGACTTTGAGCAAGTCATAGCATGTCAAAACTGGCATACACGTACATGCGTGCATGTGTGTGTGTGTGTGTGTGTGTGTGTGTGTGTGTGTGTCTTTCATTTGAGAATCCAGACTGCTCCTGGACAAGTGCTCCAGTATGACTCTCTGAGAGTCAAAGCAGTGTAGCTAAACTATGTTACATCATTTGGTGTAAATTTGGTGTCTTTTTTAAAAACCAGCTTCTTTGGGATAAAAAACACACAGTAACAGAGACTGACACTAGAAGACAGAGAAATTTCAAATTGAAGAGAACTGTTTTCAATAGCAGCTGAGTGTAACAGTGTTGTTTGTAACTCCGACCAAGACCCTTGGGGGTGGAGCTAAGAAGGCGCAGAGTCAAGGACAAAGACTTTGACACAGACTCAGGGAGACAGACAAGTGGCAAAAGCAGACTCGTTTATTACAGGAACTGAGCAAACCTTTATACTACCTCCCAGCATTTCATTGACTCTCAAGTAGCCAGCTGTGGCAGTCTCTTTCTTATTGGCTCGCCCCATTGCCTGGTCAGCAGTCTCTAGCCATGCCAGCAGATTCTAGGTTAGCTTGTAGAGGAATTGTCAAGGGTGTATGCGCCAGCATTGTGACTGGGCCTGTTTGGCTAAGTTCCTCCTACACGGCAGCATATTCAAGGAAAATGAAATGACAGGGTGATAAGACCACAGAGGACCAGGTCCACCACACCATCTCTGAAGGAGACCCTCTCCTTCAGGAAAACTAGTCACTAAGTGCCTTCCTCTTCTCACACTTTCTAATGAGCCCATTAGCAAACACACACACACACATAAACACACTCACACCTTTATATGTTACATGGAGAGGTGTGTGTGTGTGTGTGTGTGTGTGTGTGTGTGTGTATGTGTGTGTGTGTGTGTGTGCTGGAAACCTCTTGGTTCCCAGATTGCTACATCAAAAACAGCACAAATCATTTTGCACTTAATGCAAATTATAAAATAATAGACTTTAAGGCTAATGGCATTACTTGACTAGACTTGAGGGATCTTGTGAAGAAGTGAGTGTATTTTGCATGTAGAAGGGACTTGAGTTACTAGGAGAGTACAGACAGTGGTGGATATTTACTATAATGGCTCCCCCAAAATTGTAACCTCCACGAAGCTAGAGTTACAGACAGTTACAAGGCACACCTTGGTGCTGGGGACTGAATCCAGGCCTTCTGCAAGAACACCAAGCCATCTCTCTCCAGCCCAAATATCTTATTTTTCAAGTCATCAAATTAAACTGACTGAAGCAATACATGACAAAATGCCTGGTTTTATAACTGGTATCTTGTTAAACATGTTTAAAATTTCAGGTTAGTCCCCAGATCCCTGCAATCATTAAAAATTGTTCTTTGCAAACAAAACGCTATCCTTTTCTCTTGTTAAATTGTATATATAAACAATGTATTTGTTAGCAGCATGACCAATTGCCCATAAACTTAGCCACTGAGACATGGTTCCTGAGGGTGAGAAGTCCAGGAGTGGTATAGGCGTCTCAGTGCTCTATTCTAAGCTCAGTTTCTGAAGAGTTGAGAAGGATGGAGCAGTTACCACACTCCTACATCCATCAACAGGAAGCTGAAGACTTAGATAAATGGGCCTCTTCATAGAGCAGCTATGACAGGGCTCCAATCAGAACAAATGATACAATGTAGAGACAGGAAGAGAAAGCATCTACCCAAGGTGGAAGTCACAGGTTTTTATGACAGAATCTTTAAAATGTTGTACTATGATGTCACCTGTTTGGTATTATCATGTATAAGACAATTGGACAGGAAGATCACTGGCAATCTGTGGGACTGTGATAGGCAGCCTATTTGGTTGAATGGGGCTTGCTCCAGTGACCCAATAAAGAAATCTATAAGGGACAAAAGGCGAGCCACATTCCCAGAATCAGGTGCCTATCCATAATTCTGTGACTATCAGTCATGCAATGTCCCAAGCTTCTGGCATTCTGGCTAGACTCCAACCCCACAGTTACCTGACTATAGCCAGGTATGCTCCTCCCCACAGTTACCTGATAGCCCAGCCCACTATAAAAGGGGCTGCTTGGCTCCTCCTCCTCTCTCTCTAAGCTCTCACCTATCTTACTCTCATCTCTAGCCCTTCTCTCTCTCCCTTCCCCCCTCTCTCCACGTGGCCATGGCTGGCCTCTCTCTTTCTACCTTCTCTCTTTTTTCCTGCCTTTCTACAATAAAGCTCTAAAACCATAGACTGCCTCTGATCATCAAGGCCCGCCATGCTTGAACCTCCCGCCAGAAGGCCATCCTGTGCTCCAGCCATGGACCTGACCAAGGACTCTCGCCCACATGGGAACCATCAAATGCCCCCTCTCCCCCTGCCTTCTCCTACCTTCAGCCCCAGGGACCCCCCATTCTGTTCTTAGCTATTCCACAGTATCCAGCATGGGATGCCCAAGGCTGAGAACCTGGTACCAAAGGCTGTCCCTTGTCCACCACCCATCGAGTGGGACCAGTGGCTTAACACAGCCAGACACCCACCTGGGGCTGCGTGGAAAGCAAGCGGCAGTCTTCCGTGTCCACCTGCCCAGAGCACCAGAACTCTGGCAGGACGAAGGTTCTCTCCCACTCCCTATGGCCCTGCAGCAATCCATCTTAGAATCACTGGGATCCATCTTGGAATCAAGGAATATCATCTAGCCGACAGTGCATGCCAGCAACCCTAGCACTGTGATGATAGATGGAGCAGGGATAGGTATATCCTTAGAGCTTACTGGCCAGCCAATCTAGCCAATGAGCTCTAGTGAAGAGACAGTGTTAAAAAAAAATAATAATAAGGGGGCAGGAGAGGTGCTGGGGAGATGGCTCAGAGGTTGAGAGCACTAACTACTCTTCCAGAGTTCCTGAGTTCAGTTCCCAGCAACCACATGGTGGCTCACAACCCTCTATAATGAGATCTGGCACCCTCTGCTGGCATGCAGGTATATATGAAGGTAGAACACTGTTCACATAATAAATAAATCTTTTTTTAAAAGTGAGAACTGAGGATACCCAATGTTAACCTCTGGCCCCCACATTCATATGCACACATGTACATATACACATACAAAATATTCTTCCAATCTGTGAACATGGAATGCTTTTCTATTTCTTCTATCTTCAGTTTCTTCTTTTCCTTTCTTTTTTTTTTTTTTTTTTTTTGGTTTTCCAGAGTTTCTCTGTGTGGCCCTGGCTGTCCTGGAACTCACTCTGTGGACCAGGCTGGCTTCGAACTCAGAAATCCGCCTGCCTCTGCCTCCCAAGTGCTGGGATCAAAGGCATGCGCCACCACTGCCCGGCTATCTTCAGTTTCTTTAACCAGTGGTTTGTCTTCATGACAGTTTGCTTGCCTTCACAGTTAAATTTATTATAAGTTTTGGGATATTTATTTTTTGTAATGTAACTCTTATTAACATGACTATTCTCTTGAGCTAGTTTATTACTCGTGTGTATATATGCTAACTTGATAGGTTAATCTTACATTCTGCAATTTAACTGAACTTCATTGTCAATCCTAGCAGATTTTTAGTTGTGTCTTTAGATTTTTCTTCATATACAATCATGCTGGGCCCCCAAAATAGCTCATCGGGTAAGGTGATTGACACCAAGCCTCTCTCTCTCTCTCTCTCTCTCTCTCTCCCTCTCTGACACCAAGCCTGTCTCTCTCTGTCTCTCTCTGTCTCTCTCTGTCTCTCTCTGTCTCTCTCTGTCTCTCTCTCTCTCTCTCTCACACACACACACACACACACACACACACACACAGAATGTAACAGGAAGTATATGTTGGGGGGGGGGTGGTCTGGAAGGAATTGCAGGAGGGAGAAAAGCATAACCAGAGCCGTCTGAAAAATATTTTGTCAATAATAAAAAAGTTTAAAATTTAGAAATAAAAAATAAAAACTATGCTATTTGCAAACAGAGATGAAGTCTTCTGATTTCAGAGCTGTAGGGCAGAAGGCGCGGGAGAAAACCCCGAATCCCACCAGAGTTTCAGTGCTCTGGGCGGGCAGAATCGGAAGGACTGCCGCACACAGCCCCGGGTGGGTGTCTGGCTGTGGGAAGCCACAGAATTCCAGCTCAGCGGGTGGTGGACAAGGGGCAGTCCTAGGTACCAGGTTCTCTGCCTCAGGCATCCCAGACACCGCTGGATACCGCGGAAGAGATGAGAACAGAATGGGGGCCCTGGAGGCAGCTCAGTCAGCCCCTGGGCCTAAGGGAGAAGAGGGTAGGGGGAGAGGGCACTGGGTGGTTCACACAAGGTCCTTGGTCCAGTCTGTGGCTGGAGCGCAAGAAGGCCTTCCAGTGGGAGGTTAGACGCAGCTCCTTAGGGGAAAGCCTATCCCATCGTTCAAGCATGGCGGGCCTTGATGAGCAGAGACAGTCCATGTTTTTAGAGCTTTATCGTAGAAAGGCAGGAAAAGAGAGAGAGGCTGGCTATGGCCTCGTGAAGAGGGGTGGGAGGGAGAGAGAGAAGGAGGGCTAGAGATGAGTAAGAAAAGTGAGAGCCAGGTGTGGTGGCACATGCCTTTAATCCCAGCACTCGGGAGGCAAAGGCAGGCAGATTTCTGAGTTCGAGCCAGCCTGGTCTACAAAGTGAGTTCCAGAACAGCCAGAGCTACACAGAGAAACCCTGTCTCGAAAAGACAAAAAAAAAAAAAAGAAAGAAAGAAAGAAAGAAAGAAAGAAAGAAAGAAAGAAAGAAAGAAAGAAAGAAAGAAAGAAAGAAAGAAAGAAAGAAAGAAAGAAAGAAAGAAATGTGAGAGCCTAGAGAGAGAGAGGAGGGGCCAAGCAGCTCTTTTTATAGTGTGGGCTGGGCTATCAGGTCTAACTGTGGGGAGGAGCATACCTGGCTATAGTCAGGTAACTGTAGGGGTGGAGTCTTGCCAAAATGCAAGGAGCTTGGGACATTGTCTGCATGACTGACAGTCACACACCTCTCCTGGGGGGGGGTGGGGGGGGCGGGCTGTGGGGGCAGTAACTTTGACAGGAGCCAGGGGTCAAAATCAATCAGGAGACATAATCAAACACCTTCTGTCCCATGTAGGTAGAAATCACCACCCAGTGGGTCCCAGGGGTTTCAAGACCTATGCTCCGCTGGAGACCAGGCTGTCTGTGTGCAGCCCACTGCTCCCACACTGAGTCCTCCATTTCTTTCTCTTGCCTAATTTCTCAGGCTAAGCCTTCTAGAGCTAGTAAAACATCTAAAGTTAGCACCCTTGTCTTATTCCTGTTCTCAGAAAAAAGGCTTTCAAACTTTTCCCATTTAATAGTGTTAACTGAACTTAACACAAATGGAACTCTATTGAGGCAAATTCTTGCTATACTTAAAAGTTTTTATTATCGGAGGATGCTAAATTTTATCAAATACTTTTCCATGTTTGGTGAAATGACGATGGTTTTGTCCTGTTAGCATGATATACTTCCTGTTACATTCTCTCTCTCTCTCTCTCTCTCTCTCTCTCTGTGTGTGTGTGTGTGTGTGTGTGTGTGTGTGTGTGTGTGTGTGTGTGTGTGTGACAGGCTTGGTGGCAATCACCTTACCTGATGAGCTATCTTGGGGGTCCAGCATGATTGTATATGAAGAAAAATCTCAAGACAAAACCTAAAAATCTGCTAGGACTGACAATGAAGTTTAGTTAAATTGCAGAATATATGATTAACCTATCAAATTAGCATTTATTTATTTATTTATTTATTTGACCACAGACTATAATCCTCTTCAGAGATGCTATTCAATTCGGCTTTTATTACTTAAATTTATTCATTTACTTTTGAGATGGTCTTGCATCACCCAGGCTGACCTTTAGCTCCCTGTGTGGACGAGGATGACCTTAAACTTAAGATCTCCCTGCCTACTACCAAGTGCTGGGATTACAAGGATTACAGGCATGTGCGACCATGTCTAGCTGGAAAGGTGTAGTGTAGGTTGGTCTCAAACTGGTGTTCCTCCTGTCTGATCCTCTTTACCATTTGCTACCATAAAGCACTACCGTGGCCTGCAGAAGTACTGCCATGCTCTCTCTGTTCATGATGAAACATGTGGGCTCTGACTTCCTCTTAGTGCCAAAAGCCCCCTTGTCCCAGGTCCTAGAAGTCAGGAAAGCACACCAATGAGTTATCACCTCCACATTCCAGAAAACATCCCATAGAGCAGACAGAGTTCAGTTTCTGGGAATTAGCCCACATTTTATTTTACAGTACATTCATAAAAGTTCCTGCATTTCCAAGGTAACCAGATCACATTCCGGTTAGCACTTCTGGTAATAAAAATCATACAATGACTCTGGCTTTAAAAACAAGGTATGGTGATGTGCAGGAATATGTCTTCCCTTTAATACTGCAGATGACAATTCACCACAAAATAACATCTCCAAAACCCATGCCCCCGGGATCCAGTGTGAAGGCATACTACCTATGTTACAATTAAACCATAGAAGACATGGGAGAAAACTGACTACTTCAGAGGTCTGAAACCCCTTCAATGCAATCTTGCCCTTCTAACTGCTGGGGGGCATGCAGCTTTGGTGCCCTGAAAAATGAGAGATGGCAAAATACAGGGTAATTTCTCTCTGAAACATATGGCTTTTTTATAGCTACTTCTGACAAAAAAATTAAATAACCTAAATTAAAAAAAAAAAAATACAAGATTTGTAATTCAGGAATCACCTAGAAAATCCTGCCAGTTGCTGATGGAAATTTAAGCTGCAGGTATTTCACACAAACAAAATCTGTATCACATCCAGAAATATGTCCAATCCTGATAACATGTTTTCATTTTGCCAGATGAAAGCACAGTGGTTCATATTCTGCTCTTGAACAGTTCAGGAAGAGCCATCTGCAATACTGACATCATCAGTCACCTATTCACCCAGCTGACCGAGAGACCAACCCTTGAAGAATTTATAAAAAAGACAACCGAGCAATAACAAAGACTAATAAGCTAAATCAGGCTGGAGAGATTTCAGACTGTGAAAAGCAGATGGTTAAATTAGATCTGTTGTGTCTTGTTACTAAATAAAAAAATATCTACCATTTGTCGTGGCTGTAATTCCAACCCCTTAGAAGCTGAGCACGGGCTGCCACAAGTCTGAGGTCAGCCTAGGCCACAGAGTGAGTTCCAGTCCAGCCAGAACTACATAACAAAACCCAGCATCTGGGTGTGTTAACAGTGGCCAGGAGGCTGAGTCAGGACTGCAATCTTGAGGCCAACCTGGGTTGCATACAGAGACAGACTCTATCTCACAAAGAAAGAAGGGAGGGCTGAAAGGAGAAAGAAAAAAAGAAAACATATAAAATGTTTTGGGCCCTGTCCAACATGGTTGGAATGGTAACTACTGACCAAGCCCCCACCCAGAAATCACCTTCTGCTTAGAACTTCGGTGTGCTTTCATATTTGGATGCCCACAATTCCTGTAGTATCATTTAAGCACATGATTCATAAGACCTTCAGTCTTTCTGCTAAGCCTAGTGACCAACAAGTCCCTGCTGCTGGCTGCCGAGAGGTGGGTAAAGTCTGAACTTAGCAGGTTATCAATATTATCAATACACTTATGATCCTGAAAGAAACATCATCCCATTCAAGAGGGGAAAAGTGATGGAAAACGGAACTTAACAGTTCTTAGGATAACCACAGATGTCTTGTGAAAAACCAGAGCCTAAATTCCAAGCCTTGAAAGAAGCCTCTGAGCACAGGGTGGTTGAAGGAAGCAAGGATGCTTCTGAAGCCAGAGACCCGCACCACCTGCCTGACAGTCAACTCACCAAGTAAAATGCAGAATGAAATGACATAACCAAGGTTTACAGGATATCTAGAAATATGTTTTATGCTTTAAAAAAATTGCAATGCACTCCAAAAAAATTTTTTTCTGATTATTCATGTACAACAGAAGGCACTGTTATCTGCATAAATCCACTGATTCTTCATGGCAAAAACCTGAGACATGCGCCGATACACAACTCTAACCCCTCAGCGTTCAGCCTTAAGAGCAGACGCTTTGTCCTTTCCAATCAATGACTCTGCTTTTTTCAAAATTTCGTACGTTACAGTAGCTGTTAAAAATATATATACTCCAGGGTAAGAAGGGTCAAGGAAGGGAGAGCAGGCCCGTGGCCGCCTGATGCCAATGACACAGCCTCTTATTGCCTTCTTGGCCCTCAACCCATGTACTAAGCAGCAGCGGTGACGCCGATCGGTGAACGGTGGATGCGCCTTCCAGTTGTTGCTGGGCACGACTCCAAAATTAAACGTGGAGAAGATGCTCTTGTCCTCAAATGTGAAACTGCCCTGCTATTAGGGGGAAAAAAAAAAAGTGAGGAGGGAAGACATGAAAGATTGCTTCAGGTGAAAGTACTGAAAGTAACTTTAAAGAACCAGCCTTTTATGATAGTAGGCTGCTTTGTTTTGTTCCAGGCAGGGCCTCATGTAGCTCAGACTGACCTCTAACTTGCTATCCAACTGAGGATGGCCTTGATTCCTGATTGTCCTGCCTCCACACAACCAAGTGCTAGGATTACAGACACCATCCTCCCCTCCCAGGCCTGCCTCTTTTTATGTATTTAAAACTTGAGAAGAGCTTGATTCCTGGTATTAGTTTGCCACCTAACTAAAGCCCATTTGCTAGCATAAGAGAAGTGTAAACAGTTCTATAGCTGCAAGCCAACAGCTACAGGCTACACTCCTCACAGTTGCTAACAAAAGATGCATCACTCCTCTCCCCCACGCCCTGATCCAGAACCGTCCTCACCCAAAACTCCCCAGGTCTCCCATTGAAATACTTTGTAAGCACAAAATCTTTCCCATTAACAACCCAAGGGTAAGCCCGAAATCCTAACATTAAACAATTTCTCCTTCTTAAAAACTGAAAATTAACAGTCACCAACACATGAATCCCAAACAAATACAAATGAGAATTTGCTCTGGTTTAGGTCAGAAATGTCCCCTGAAGTCCACATGCTGAACACATGGTTCCAAGCCTATGGAACTACTGGGAGGTAGAACCTTTAAGAGGTGAGGTGCCACTGGAGGAAGTGAGGTTATTGGGTGTGCTTTTTTAAAGATTTATTTTTATCCTTTGTGTGTGTGTGCGCGCACATATACACGTTTATGCACCTGTGTGAGAGGGGCTTATGCCACATGTGTGCAGGTGCCCAAGAAGCCAGAAAAGGGCATCAAAAAAGGAAACTGGAGCTACAGGTAGTTGTAAGCCATCTGATGTGGGTGCTGGTAACCTAACCCAGATTCTCTGCAAGAATAGCAATAACTCTTGATTGTTGAGCTCCTTTCTCTGGCCTCATGGGGTGTGCTTTTGAAGGAGATTCTAGGACCCCAACCCCATCTCCATTCTGCTTCCTAGGTCTCTTGAACCGAGTTACTTTCCTCTACTTCACACTCCTCCCATAAGGTGCTACCTCACCAGAGACCCAAAGGCAAGGGGACCAAGTGGCCAGGGGCTGAAACCAAGAGCCAAAATAAAATCTTCCTCCTCATAAGTTGATTTCCTTAGGTACATACATTGATAGTAAACTGATTAATGTGGCCTTTCATTTTCAGGAATACAAGCTCCTTGTAAGATCTACTGAATGCTTTTAGTTCATGTGTGGTTGAGATGTTAGGTTCTCAACAAGACCTGTCCCAACCCTTTCTTCTCCAAAACATCAGGAGGATGTGAATGGGGAACACACTAACCCTTACCTGTGAAATGGTATTGACAGAGCTACTGTGATTTAAAACAAACAAACAACAAAGCATCAAACTAGGCCTAGTGGCACAGGGACATCCGATAATCCCAGCTACTCGGGAGGGTGAAGCAGGAGGGATCACAGGTCCACAGTTTATGCTACGTTTGAGGCTAGACTAGCCAACTTTGCAACATCTCTTAAAAGGAAAACAGGTAGGCATCGTGGCACACACCTGTAATCTGAGCCCTCAGGAGGGTTGAAGCAGAAGGATAGTTGAGTTTGAAGTTAGCTTAGGGTACACAGTGAGTTCCAGGCCAGCTACAAAGTGAAAACCTGTCTCCAGAGACAAAGAGGGGGTAGGAGGAGGAAGACGAGAAGGAGGGATAGGAGGGGATGGAAGAGGAAGAAGAAGAGGAGAAAGAGGAGAAGGACTAGGATTGTAGCTCACCAGCTCACTAGTAGATTATTTGTTCAGCATATACAACGCTGAGTTCAAACCCCAGCATCTCAAGTAGAGAGGAAGAACAACCGTTCAGCCCAGGAATAGCAAAGTAGTAACTCTAGCGCATACAGATAAAAATAAATTAAGAGGATTATGAGTTCAGGCCAGCCTAGCTACATGGCAAAACCCTGTCTTAAACACAAAACAAGCCCAGCTATATGACAGTGGAACTCTTCATTATCATGAAGGGCTCATTTCATGAAGCCATTTTAATCACGTAAGCCAGATGGTGGCCCTCGGACACACAACTCCAATATGGAAAGGACTGGCTGACCTGCCAGTGTCCTTCGGTGCTCTGCCAACGTGTACACCTCCTGCAGCTTTCTTTTCTGATCCTCACTGAGTGGTGCCACCAGCAGCTGGTACCAGGCAGCATCCCGATTCTGCACAGCTACAGCATTACAGGGGGGTTGGAGGAGAAAAGGTAAGAGAGCCAATGACCATTATTATCTCAGGAAAGGTAAGCAGCATGACCAAATCACATGAGATTATGTCAGACAGTAAGAGGCAGGATCATGAGTCTGATCCCAACAGTCATTTCCGAGGGCCTACTTGATACCCAACTATGAGGAGCCCCAAGGAAAGTCACTTTCACAAATCAGTGGTTTCCCCAATTCTAGAATATTCTATTCTATTCTTTTTCTATCTTCTTCTGGAAGTTTTCCCAACTATTCCCTAAAAATCTGACACAGGGAAACATCAGGGCTTCCTTGTTACCATCCTCCTTGGACTCTGCATACTGTCTTCCACACCAGCTCTGTTTCTGCACTGAGGACCCAAGTCTGCACCCTTGCACAAAATCCTTCCCTTCTCTTCCCAGACTTTTCCAGATAAATACTTCAAATTTAGCACAACTATAGAGCAAAGTTTAACGTTTTCCTTCTAAATGCTCACAATTCCCCATTTCTCTCACTAGCTCTATTGGCCTCTCAGGAAACCACTACAGACCTTTCACATCTGTAACCATGCCCAGCCCACATCCAGTGCTCTGCCAGTCTCTTAAAGCCTCTGCCTACATACCTCCCCTATCCAGTTCCATACTGTAATTCTGATCTAACAACCTCACATTGCCTGTGTTCCTCAAGATTATGCACTTTGCACCTAATAATCCCAGAAGTAAACCACCGTATCATGTTAACAGCTTTTAGAAAATCACTCCACTCTGCACTGGACAAAGGGCCTAGATCCAAGGCAGCCACTCTCAGTCCTGCCCTCCTTCCTAGGGACTTCTCAGAGGCTTTTTTTTCCCGGTGGTCTGTCCAAGCTTGTCTAAAGATGGCCTTCTGTCTACAGAGGAGCTTCTAAACTGTTGTGCATACTTAGGTTACATTTGAGACCCAAAAGCTGTTGAGGAGGTCGGATGCATGCCATACCTACAGACGGACATCTTAGAGCATCCTTTCCTATACTTGTGGCAAAATTAAATAATGGTGGCATGTTATGTTGGCATTGCATAGTTGGGAAAAATACTGCACACACATGAGAATCTTACACAGCTAATAGTAGAAATAACAGAACCACAGAAACACTACTTAACCATAAAACGAATAACAGACATTAGTTAAGTTTTTTTTTTTTTTTAGTACAACTACTAGACTAATAATTTGCTAAATGTTTCATTGGGTTATTTTTTCAGTTTTATCTGTAGGAAGCAAGTGAAGTTCTGAGTCAAATGTGTGTCACTGACATGAGTTCAGCCATGTCAAGGACTCCAGTGCCTCAGCCCCATGGGAGGGCAGAGCTTTCTGAGAATGAGGCTCAGAGAATGGCAAAGCCTCCCTTGAGTCCATGTGCAAATATTGACAATGTGTGCAGAAAATGTCCACCACAGCTCCTCTCAACAACTGCCACCCAGTGCTTACAACTTGAGGATGCTCCTTAAGAGGAAGAAATGTATTCTACGCAGATGAGCTAAACCTGCATCCTTGTTCAGCTGTAGATGATAACCTCACCTCCTTGTTCAACTGTTTGCCATAAACTCACTGAGCTTCAGTGGTGCTGCAGCCTCTTTATCGGAGAGCCCAGCCCACCTGATCCCAGGTGTGTCTGTGTGCCTGTTCATGTGGGTAGGTGGACACAGTGTATGGCTCTTCAGAGTTTGGGTATATAGGTTAAGAACTGAAATGTCTATATACCCTGCTCATCGACCAATAAGGTCTCAGTTGTGAAAGAGATGGGGAGAGCGATTTGTGCTTGAGTCTGAGCATGATATGCTACAGTGTCTAAAATGACTCCTGTGAAGATGACTTGCAGGCTCACCCTGACGCTCATGCTACAGCAATGGAAACTTAGGACAGCTTCTGAGTGTGTTATTGTGCTAACTTTTTTCATTTTAAATATGTTTGGTTATTTCTAAAACAAAAGATAAAAATGTAAAAGTCTATACCAATATGGGGGCAGATCCCAAAACAACTTCTACTAGGAAGAAATTAAAGATGTTTAAAAGAATTATCTTCAAGTTTGGGGAATGGGGCCAGGGGGATGACAAGTGAAGACATACTCAGCAGAGCTTGTGTAAAAAACTGGTATTCATCCACACTGTTGTCCAGGTCCAGTGGGGTGCTGAAGCCCTCGAGGGCTGTCTCCTCCAGCACTTCTTCATCCCAGTCGTCATCATCCTCCTCCTCACTTCTGCCAATTTGTGACTGCATAGCTTGAGCACTCACACTTGTCTCTTCCTCCTCCTCACTTGAAATCTCCTCTGTGGAGTAAAAGGATGAAAAACAAGGATTACAAAAAAATTCTGGAAATACGAGACCACGACAAAATCTATCTACAATTATAAACTTTCATCTTTACTGCAGTGGACTGACTGGCTCACGCTCTTCACTCAGTGGCTCTGACTGAACACTGCTAATGCTGCACCATGGTCACCCTAGTCAGGTCCAAGTACTGATTAACTGCAGAGTCCCCGTGTTCTTCTGATGGGAAGAGGAGCAGAATGGTCCCCCATCCATGTGTGTTTTCAGCAGCAATGACTTCAACTCTCTTAATCATTAAGTAAACAATTATGAAGTGCTCTGAAATCCACCCCCCCCAGGGGTCATTTCTGCTAACACAAATAGTAACGATGCAAACATGTCAAGAAAAATAAAGTGCTTGGCTGTTTGAAACTTGAAAAGTTAAGCCATGGCTGTAGTGACAGCTCTGTCAGTAAGGAGTGCACACTGCAAGTGTGAGGGCAACCCATAAAACCCATATTCAAAACAAAAACACAACACAACACAAAACAACACAAAACAAACCTGCCAAACATGGCGGCATGGCTTGTAATCTGAGTGGATCTCTAGGCCTGCCCTCTATTCACCTAGCCTAGACTACTTGGTGAACCCCAAAGTAATGAGAGACTCTGTCTCAAAAATAAACAACAACAACAAGAAGCAAGCAAGAGAGATAATGTCTTAGGAGCAACACCCGAGACTGTCCTCCAGCCTTCTCATAGACACGCACACGTGTGTATGTGGCACATGAAAACACACTCAAAAAGGAAGCCAAAATACATGCCACCCAATTTCAGTTCTGCTTTGTTCCAAGAGGTTAGGCAGGAATTGCAGCTGGATATGAAGCCATTGGGGAGCACAAGCACTACAAATCGACTGAGAGAAAAAGCCCAGAACCAACACGACCAAAGCAACAATCCTTTAAAATCAGTCCCACAGAATATGCCACATTGAGCCAGGCTTGACCTTGAGAGGCTGATGCAGGAGGGTCAGGAGTAGTTCAAGGCCAGCATTAGCTACATAGTGAGTTCGAGGCCACCCTGTCTCAAAAAAAAAAAAAAAAAAAGTCATACCAAAATGCACAAACTAGTTAGCAAGTATCCAAACAGTAAATGGGCAATGGATCTGAACTGACACTTTACAAAAATGAATTAGTACAAATGACCAAAAAATGTGGGAAAACATTAAACAACAGTAGCCATCAGGGAAATGCAACTCAACGTTTAGTTTCCATTTCAGCCCTGTCAGAATGGCAGTCATTAAGAAAACAAACAATAGGGGCTGGAGTGATGGTTCAGTGGTTCAGAGTACTGACTGCTCGGCCAAAGGACCCAGGTTCTATTCCCAGCACACATATGGGGGCTCACAACCATTCATAACTCCAGTTCTAGGGAGTTCTCTTCTGACCTCTATGTACTCTTAGACAAAAAAATAAATACATCTTTTAAAAAAATTAAAAAGTAAACAATAAAAAATGCTGGTGATAATGAGAGAAAAAGAGAAGCCTTCTTCTTCACTATTGGGAATGTGAACCAAGCCAGCCATTGGAAAGTTAGTAAAGAAAATTGTTCAAAAAAATTAAAAATAAAACTTTTAGCCAAGTGTGGTGGCTCAGGGCTATAGTCTCAACACTTAGGAGACAGAGGTAGGAGGATCACTGTAAGTTCAAAGCAACTCTTCACCTACATAGTGAGTTCTAGGACAGCGATAGCTACATAGCTTGTCTCAAAATTCCAAATCAGGCTGGTAAATGCACTTGCCAAATATGCCTGATGACCTGAGTTCAATCCCTAGGGCCCTCATAAAGGTAGCAGACACACACACACAAATTAAAATTTTTAAAATATACTTTTGAAGAACACCGAAACCAACCAACCAATCAGTCAATATTCCATATGATTCAGATATATCATTTATGGATAAATACCTAAAGAGTCAAAGCCACCTACTACAGAAATATCTACATACCCACGTTCATGGCAGGCATCAGTATTCACAATAGCCAAACAATGACATCAGCTTAGGTGTCCCTCAACAAATGAGTGATAAAGAAACTATGGCAAAAATAATAACATAACTCAGAGACAAACACATGCCTGTAATCACAGTACTAGTGAGGCTGAGACAGGAGCATTCCTGTGTGTTTGAAGCCAACCAGAGCTATGTAACAAGACCATACCTAAAAAGAAAAAAAAAAGAGAGAAAGGAAGGGAGGAGGTAGTAAAGAATGAAAAGGGAGAGAAGAAATAGAGAGGAGATGTATGAACACAAAGCCATAAAGAATGAAGGCTATCACTTGCAGGAAACAGATACACTGGAGACCATTATGGCCAGTGAAACAAGCCACCTCACGAAAAGGTATCACTTTTTCCCTTAGTAGATGTACCAGGAGTGGGAAGAACAGTAAAGAGGAAATATTCAGAGTGTGGAGACAATGGGGAGGAGATGAGGATGCCCAGGAATGGTGGCATTGGTCACATCCTGGCATATGCTTGTACAGAAATACCTCAATGAAACATCCGCCCTAACAATCATATGCTAATAACAATAAGTAAGAGCCAGGCTTAGCAGCATTGGGCTGTAATCCCAGAGCTGGGAATAAAAGGGCAGGAGGGTCATGAGTTTGGGACCAGCCTAACTGAACACCAAGTCTGACAGCAGCTTGATCTTGGACTCCCCAACCTTCAAAGCAATGATAAAGTTTCTGTTGTTCTAAGTTGTTGTCGAATATCAAGTGACTCACACAGCACAGTTCTACCCAAGACCTTCCCAAGAGTAAAAACAAGAAAAGATTGACAAGGTAGCTTTATGGATAAAGCCAGAAACCATGGTTTGGAAACAAACAGATGGCACAGATATAATTACAAAGATAGAAAAGACACCTAGGCTGGTTCATCATTATACTTCAGTAAGAAAGTCAACATGTCTGCAGCATTCCCTCTCAACCATACTAGTTATGGGACAATAAATAGTTTAAAAAGCAAGAAATTATAAAGAAAGATAATATGCTGAAAAATAAATCTATAGCTTTTAGCATATGTTTATTCAAAGGAGGAAATGGGAGGATAGGAAAGAAAGAGGAAGTCACTTCACATGATCTACTTAAGCTTGCAGAAAAGTCAGAAGTTGTATTCATGCTAAGGTGGGAGATGCATGGTTTAAAATTCCTTATATATTAACAACATAGGATGATTCCTATTTATTGATGAAAAGTATCTTAAATTTAAACTCATGGAAATCACAGAATTTAGCATGCAAAATATAGGTGTACATTTTATAGAAATTCTGATTTTTCATAATTAACAAGTGTCTGGTCTGGTTTTTTTTTCTTCTGTTTTTTTTTTTTTCCGGGGGGGGGGGGAGGTTTGAGGGTTTGTTTTGTTTTTTTGTTTTTGAGACAGGGTTTCTCTGTGGAGTCCTGGCTGTCCAGGAACTCACTCTGTAGACCAGGCTGGCCTCAAACTCAAGAGACCTGCCTGCCTCTGCCTCCAGAGTACTGGGATTATAGATGTGTGCAACCACCAGCCCAGCTCAAAGTTTCTGTTTTTAATAAGAAAAAACAATTTCACTTGGAGCTGGATAATGAAACTTCTGTGCCCTCAAAAGTTGTTTTCAGTCCTATTATTGGATAAATAACCATGTAATATTCTTTGTTTTGTTTGTTTGCAACAGGGTCTCTCCGTGTAGCCCTGACTATCCTACAACTCCCTGTGTAGACCAGCCTGGCTTTGAATTCACACAGATGTGCCTACCTCTGCCTCTCGAGTGCTGGTATTAAAGGTGTGCACCAACACACCAGGCTCCATCAAACATCCTTGACACTGACAACTACTTTTGAAGTACTAGAGATCAAATTCCAGGCATTGTACATGCTAGGTAAGTGCTCTACTACTGAGCTGGCCCCAATGGTAACAACCTTACCCTGACCGTTTCTATTGTGTTTATATATCTGTGTGCCTGCACTGGTGTGCAAGTTACAGTACAAATAGCAGGAGTCAGTTCTGCCCTTCGGCCATGTAGGTTCTGAAGCTTGAACCCAGGCCATAAGGCTTGGCAGCAGCACCTTTACTCACTGAAACATCTTGCCAGCCCCGTGATTCTTGATTGCTAAATTGCCTGCATTCATGCATTTTATTCTAAGTTTCTTTAAACCTTAAATATCTCGAGATTATAATTTTTGAAGATGAACTGCCTAAGAACCACTAAGAAAGGCATCAATCTCTATAAACTCTTGGACTGACACTGTACACTTAATCTAGGGAGTCATCAGTTAATGGTAGCTACCTTAAGTGGCAAACATGAAAGTAAATCTTAAGTTGCTAACTCATAATCAAGACCATCTGATTCTCTTACATGTAGACTTATCAAGAGAAAACCATTTTTTCTAGGCTCCATCTAGAAGTCACAGAGATTTTTAAATGTATCCCTCATAAAATTTATAAGTCACTCAAGCCCCAGTTTAAATGTGTCAAAGGTCAAAGAATGGCAATCTGTCTAATGACTCCAAAATTCAAAGAAAACACATACTGAAATCAAAATCCAAGCCAGAAATGATAGTGTATACACACAGTCCCAGTACACAGAAGTATAAAGCAGGGATATCATAAGTTAAAGCTAGTCTGAGCTACAAAGCAAGACCTGTGTCAGTGAGATGGCTCCAGACGTGAAAGAAAGCACTTGCTCCCGGGCTGAGTTCAATCCCCAGGACTCACGTGGTAGAAGCAGAGAACCAACTCCTGCAAACTGTTCTGACATCCACACACATGCACACCCAAACAAGTGTGTGACAAGTGTGTGTGTGTGTGTGTGTGTATGTGTGTATGTATATATATATATATATATATATATATATATATATATTTTTTTTTTTTTTTAAAGCAAAATCTGGGGCTGGAGAGATAGCTCAGTGGTTAGGAGCAGTGGTTGCTCTTGCAGAGGACCCAGGTTTGGTTCCTAGCATTAGATGGTGGCTCACAGCAATCTGAACTCCAGTTCTAGGAGATTCTACACCTTCTTCTGGCTATAGAGGCTCCAGGCACATGTGTGGCACACATACATACATGGTGGCAAACACTCAGACACATTAAATAATTTAATTTTCATAATAAGTTAATAATAAACTAGCTTTTAAAAGCAAAATCAACTATAGTACAAATTATAAGTAGAAGACTTTACCATTTTCCTCTATGTCGACTTTCTCTGCTTTTGAGTGATTTTCACGGTTTACCGTTTGTCGTGTAGCACAGACCTGCTTCAGGCCAAGGAAAAGGAAGAGAATGGAGGGGAGGATCTGTGCAGCCACAGCATCCACGGCAGGAGGTCGGTTCTGCAGCTCCAAGAGCACACTCAGTCCTATTATACACATCTTCCGGTCATGGTGTCTGCAAAACGTGGAAAACGTGCAGAAGCCGTCACCAAGGACCAACTCCAGAGCAGTGGTTCCCACACTTCCTAATGCTGCAACCCTGCAAACACTTCCTCATGCTGTGCTGATCCCAACCACAGAATTCCTTTCATTGCTACTTCATAACTGTAATTAATTTTGCTATTGTTATGGATCACAATGTAAATATTTTTGGAGATTTTTAGCCATGGCCCACAGGTTGAGAATCACCGCTCTAGAAGAATTAAAGCAACTGAAGCCTGTATAAACCAAATTCTACAAACAGACCAACTGTTATCACCAAAGCCTGTGGGGAGAGTCAGGTGTGGTGGCTAAAACCTGTAATCCCAGCACTGAGGAGGCTGAGGCAGGGGTACTGTAAACTCAGGGTGAACCTGGACTATAGAGCAATTTCAAGCCTGGGCGCTATAACAAGACTTGGCTTCAGGAGGGGAAAGGGCTTATAGGAGTCTGCCATTACCATTTGCCCTTGCTATAGTACCACTTATGATTAGTGAAAGAGCTGTATCCGAATGTTGGTATGAGGTCTGCTAGAGCAGAAATGGCTCCTTGACAGCCTAACATTTCTACACACTGGGAAAGGTGAAGCGCTCTCCCTCCATACTATGCTCTCTTAGCCTAGTCCTCAGGGTTTCTTGGCAGATAAGCTCTACCTACAGCAACTCAGAGTACCAAAAAGCTATTTCAAAACATCAGCATCTAGCATGTTGACCTGGCTAACTACACATAATCTGCCATCAGCCTTTGCTGTAACAATAAAAATAATAATAGTAATAATAATATTTTCAAAGGAAAAATGATTGGTTAATTTATATTAAACACATTTTTCTATGAACTTCCTTCCTTCCTTCCTTCCTTCCTTCCTTCCTTCCTTCCGTTCTTTCTTTCTTTCTTTCTTTCTTTCTTTCTTTCTTTCTTTCTTTCTTTCTTTCTTTCTTTCTTTCTTTCTTTCTTCATTCTTTGGCGTCCCTGGGTGGGCTCAAAGAACTATTTCTTTTGTTTTAAAATACCAAAATTAAAAGACAAACACTAAGAAAGAAGAAGCTCAGTGAGTAAGAGCAATTGCTGTTCTTCTAGAGGACCTGAGCTTGGTTCTCAGCACCCACATCAAGGCTTATAACCACCAGCTCCAGGAGATCCAACACCTGTTCTGGCCCTTGAGCATACCCAAACATGCACAGCATACACACGGCATGCCTCCACACGGAGATACACACATGTACATGAATAAAAATAGGTCTTAAAAGCTCAGTACTCAGAAGGTAGAGGCAGGAGGATCAGGTGTTCAAGGCCAGCCTAGGTATATGAGATCAGCCTTGAAAAGAATAAAGTTAAAACCTACAGTATGCACTATATTCTGTATCTTTCCATCAGGTTATATTCCTAATCCATATTCTTAATTATGTGGACTGGAGTGATGACTCAACAGACAAGGTGCAGCTTTAAGAATAGAACAGACTCCTAAAAGCTGTCCTCAGACATGCACATGCCATAATACATGTCTGTCCACACACAAAATGAATAATTTTTAAAATATTCTTAATTTTCAAACATTTAAATAATACACTAAAACAGTCCCCAATATATGAAGATTATCTCGCAACACACCTCTATACTAAAAAGTAAATTTCCCGCAACAGCAAAGCAATGTGAAGGCACATACCCCAGGAAGTAATCAGTGTCATTCATCCACTGGTTTATGAACTGCGACGTGACGGGTCCTGGGTTGTGTGGCAGCTGGACTTGCTCCAGTGTATGGAACAGCAGTTCAGGGCTGTAGTAAAGAGCTGCGATGGCCACCTGGAGACACATTGTGCGCAGCTCACTGGTCTTGACCCCACGTGTTAATCTCTCCAAGACAAGTTGAATGAATAGCGGGATACACTGGAGGATAGGATGGAAGCAAGAGTCACCCACATGCAGCAGCCAGGAGACTCCCTGTATCACCAATAAATGAGTCTTTGTGACAATAAGTGTTTGCTTATTTCAATTGTGTGGAGGAGACTTTTAAAGACCTACATTTCCATCAAACTCAGAGAGACTAAGTAGACAAAAAGTAATCGTTGCAGAAGTCTCTTCCCTTTTACGTCCACACCGCAGCCAGTTGCAGACTGCCTATGAGCTTGTCCTTTAAGACAGTTCACTCCATCAGCCACTCCCATGTCCAACGTAAATGACACAGCTGGGATTTGTGTCAATATGAAAATAAGTGAACGAGAGTATGACATGATCAGTATGTCTCTTGAAAAACGAAATCCTACAGCTACACCTCAAAGCTCAAAAGCACTGAAAAAAGGACTGTGGGTCTCAAGTCTTCTGACTGCAGTGCTAACTCTGTATATACTTCCCATTTAGATACTAAGTGTTCTTCGATTGGATCGTGTCACATTTGTCTGATATCAACTACATGAAAATCATAAGCCATGGTGAAATAATATCTACTATCGCATATATGTAGAGCCACCAAGAGTTAAAGGAACTTTTAAAATTTAAAATTAATACAATAATCATCTCTTTCTGTTGCATTAAAACAAGGCTGATGAGTTAGGAAAAATATTCATAGAAATATTTTATCTAATAAATTAAATGAATGCATGAAAGATCACCACCAACAGCCCTGACATCACAGATAAGAGATACCACCCTCCTGGTAGAAATAGCTCACAATGACCTCTGAAGTAGTCTCACCTAAAAGTCAAACCTGATTCTGACAGCAGCTGACAGGAAACACAGAGGAGCGTAATGTCAGGTGATACGTGAGGGCACTGTGCTACATCTACAATAACATTCAGTCACCTAGTGTTCTCAGCTCTTTAGCACAAAGTCTCGAGCTTCCCAATCCCTCTGCAGCCTGGGTCAGATACAAACCCGCTGCAGTATGCTGCAGATTCTTACTGACTGTACAGGGGCTGACCCAGATGGAGGCAACTATTCAACTCCTTCCTACTTAAGACATTTGTCCAAACTGAAGTTGTCACCTTTCCCCACATCATACAACTCTAAGTCGATGATGAGCTAGTCATCATACGTAAGTTTCCACATTCCTTCTTTCTACCTCAAGACATGTCCTGTACTAGCATGATCTAAACAACACTTTCAAGACAATCAATATGGCCTAGGGTTTAGAAAGCAAAACCATTCCATATTTAACTTGGAAAACAATACAAATACACCTTCCTCGACACACTCTAGATGGGCACACAATGTAATCTGTTGACTTTTTTCTGGCCCATTTTCCCCTCGATTTGATCCTAGAAACCTTTTTGTTTACCACCCATAGACAGTAAGTGTGGGTTGCATAACTCTGCTTCCACACACTGCTGCCCATTAGCCTCCCTACCCAAGCAAGATTTTATAGGCAAACCTACACTCTTGTCATTTACCCAGCTCTCTCCTCTAATGCCTTCTCTTTCCTAATGCTTCCTACAAAATGCCCTGCTTCACAATCTCTGCTTTCCTCACACCCACACGAGCCGCAGCTTCCTTGCTCATCAGCAGAAGACTCGTCCATTGGTAGCACACTCAGCAACCAAAACCCTGGCCTTCGACCTTGTCATTTTTCTGCTCGAGGTCCTCTGTTTTAACTGCTCAGAACAGGATCTAAAATGCAATTTTTACTTTGTGAGTCACATAATGATCTCCATTACACATGCTCCTATTTGTTTCTCTGTTATTGCTATTATTGTTGTGAATGTTTCTGAGTCATTTTTTTCTATTATTCAAATAGGATTTGTGCCAGCAAGCACAAACTCTGGCTGCCTTTTTAACCTTCCATCAAAACATAAGTAGAGTATCAATCAAGCATGGGCATATTTTATGTAAATGTCCAGGAGGATGCTTTTCTGACATGCATCACCTGGTCAATTCCCCTTCCTTTGCACTGAAGAATGATGACTTCCAAGAGTTTTGCAGCATAGCACTCGGCATCTTCTCCTGCCTCTCCACACAGTACCTAGAGAGACAAGTTAGCTCAGCATGAGTGCCACAGGGAAGTCGATGACACCGCAGGAAGCAAACACTGTGAATTCAGTCACAGAAACCAGTTTGGCTGTCACAGGATCTCTATATAGCCCTTGCTGGCCTACAACTCACTGTGTGAACCACTAGACAACAGGCTCAGAGAAGTCTACCTGTCTGCCTTTCGAGTGCTGAGATTAAAGGCCTTGCCATCACATTGAGCAGGGATCACTGATTTTAGAAAAGTAACTTTCTGGATGGGTGTGGTGGCGCACACCTTTAATCCCAGTGCTGGGAGATGGAAGCAGGCAGATCTTTCTTTGCGAAAAGGCAACAAAACAAGGCATATCTTGTAATTTACAGGTGGACTGTGGAGCTGCACACCTGAGTTCAAGCATGGTTCCAACACAGGAGCTCTGAGACCTGAAACAATTCACTAAGCAGCAGGTCCAGGGATAAAAGTGGGGCTCCCTAATGCCTTGAGCATTAAATATGGTGAGATACTCGAAAAAGCTCTTAACAGTTGCTAAAAAAGAGATACTATCTTCAGAGGTGTAGTCAGTGCTCCTGTAGACAATCCTAAGAAAACTCATTGTGTTGGGGGAGGAGGAAATGATACATAAACGTTCTTAGAAGCAGGAGTGATGGTAAATACGACACAAGACACTAGTCAAGAAGAGAAGGAATCTCTGGGAGGTAGAGTTAGTGCACATACATACAATTAAAAATAAATATTTTTAAAATACACAGAAAATATCTGGTGTACTGCAATAACTTAATAAATATAAACTAGTATTAAAACTAAGAAAATGAAATATATGTCACCTACTTGATAAGAACATTGCTGTGAACACAGCCTTCTCTGTGTCTGTTGTACAGAACACTGAGTTGCTGAGGGGACACACACAACTGCTGTATGCAGCAGCTTTCTTTCCCCCTTGTCCCTATAACTGAGGGTTGAGGCCTGAAGACTGATGGTGAGATACCAGTTTACCAGTTTAGAGCTCTTACCAGCCCCCTGACTCAACTCCCTGCTAATGAGAATCATGGCTGCACTATAGCTATTTCCTGCCCCCCAACTCCTTGGCCTAAATTTTTGGTTTCTAGCTATTTGAGCTTTCCACAGTTTGCCTGCCAGCGTGATGCATTACAAGTTCACACACACACACACACACACACACACACACACACACACACACACATCCCTGAAGGAGGTAAACATGACTTAGTCATCAAAAAAAATCTAAGGTATAACCAAATAGTGGTTAACACAGTGGACAACCATGGCTGTGCATAAATACATCCATGAACCACCACATACTAAGCTAAGTGTTGCTTTTGTAACTCTCTTCATTGTTTATGTTGCTTGTGCTCAGATTACCTACACCTAGGTACATAGGTGGCTTCCAATATACATTCAATTAAAAGCTAAATAAATGACTGGTGCCATTCTGTCACAAACTGGCTACCTGTATGGTTAGTTTTTCTAGCACTTTCCTTTAATTACTAACAAGCTTGTGCTTTTAAATTTTCTTTTTAGATATATTTAATTTTATGTGTGTGTCTTGTCTCCATGTTCACGCCTGGTACCCACAGAGGCCAGAGGAAGGTATCCAAAACCCCTAAAACTGAAGTCACAAACGGTTATGAGCCACCATGTGGGTGCTAAGAACTGAACCTGAGTCCTCTGCAAGAGCAACAAGTGCTCTTAACCACTGAACCATCTTTCCGGCACCCACAAGTTTCTATTTTGGAAAGAAAAAAATGGAAAGAAGAGTAGAAAACCTCCATATCACAAGGTTCTCCACCCATGGATTTAGCCAACCATGAGCCAAATGTTGTTTAAGACGGACCTGCACTGAATGTGTACAGGTTCTTCCTCTTGTTGTTATTCCCTGACCTACATGGTTTAACAACTACTTATATGCCATTATACTATATCAGGCATTACGAAAGTGAGTTAAAGTGCATGTGGAGATGTACAAGGGCTATGAGCAAAGACCATACTTGTTAGTTATGGGACCAGGGGGCTCATGAAGCCTAATGTCCACAGCGGTCTTAGACTGGTCTCTATGGACACTGAGAGATGGTTGTATTAACTTAGAAAATTTCAGAGTTCATAGATATCGAAGTGACATAAATGCAATACATACTGTGAAACTTTCACAATAATCACAAACTCATTTTTAAAATGAAATTGACAAATCTATTCAGGTAAAGCAATATAAACTAAACACTGTAAAGAATCATATGACAACTGATAGGATACACTTACCTTCCTGCACATTGTGAACAAGACTTCTAAATGCTTTGGATTTGACAGCAGAGCGTTGGTATCTACTGTCACGTAATTATGCAGGAGAGGCATCATGTCTGGGAAGAGATCCAGAATCTCATTGAGACGCGTGCAACAGGTGCAGAAATGAACGATCCCCACTGGAACCACAGCTCCGTAGCACTCAAATACTGTCTCCCTTAGCAACCACAAACGCTAGGAAAGGTCATGATATACCTGCTCTATTTATGCCTGAAAACAATGCAGACTAGGAAGGTTAAAATGCTCACTCTTTATCAGAATAACACTTCTGACCTTTGCCTGTCCCCATTCCCACTGCACTCAGCACTACGACATACAGTCAGGGCCTCGCTGATTGGCCTTAATGCACCCTTGTACTTCCCCTCCTGCTAGAATGCAAACTACAGAAGGGCTGCAGCCACTCACTGCTGGATGGCTGGGCTGATGACAGTACTAAGGACATAGCTGTATTCAGAAAGTATTTACTCAGTTTATATATGAACACATGCTCTGGTTGCAAACTAACATAAGAAACAAGACATGTTGCCCACCTCCTCTGCCTATCAAAGGGCTGAAACACTACTAAAATCACCCCCACCCTTTCCTTGACAATAAAATGAAAACATCTGATTAGTACTGAATCATCAATCGTTAAGGGAAGTACATCCAGAAAGAAAGAAAAACTGTTATACGGTCAATGCATGCCTGTAAAGTACTCGAAGCAATCCTGCTGGAAAACTTCATATAAAATGCCCAGGAGCTGCCACATCTGCGGGGAGATGGTATGGCAGGTTAAATTGTATGCCAGGGAAAGGATTTCCTCATAGAATTCTAGAAGAGAAAAACCTCTAGTTAGAAATGCGAGGAAACAGCAAGATTACAGAGGACCACACAGAGGACTCAAACACATCCCCCCCCATGTGTCAGATGCTTCCCTGTACCCCTTCCTCAGTGATATCAGCCAGAGAGGCTACCTTCAGCTCTACTGGGATCTACCCCATAATCAACAAAGACAACAATCTGCGCTGAAAAGTATTTAAAATTGCTATTTTAGGATATGTGTAGTGGCACATGCCTTTAATTCCAGCACTCTGTAGGCAAAGGCAGGCAGATCCCTAAGTTCAAAGCCAGCCTGGTCTACATAGCAAGGTCCAGGCTAGCCAAGGTAAACTGAAATTCTAGGGAGAAAATTCAAATTTCAGCTGAGGCAGAGTGGTGCACGCCTTTAATCTCAGCACTTGGGAAGAAGAGGCAGGCAGCTCTCTGAGAGTTTGAGGCCAACCTAGTCTATATAGTGAGTTCCAGGGCAGCCAGAGCTACACAGTGAGATTCCCATCTCAAAAAAAACAAAAAACAAAACAAACAAAAAAAAAAAACAAAAGCAAAAACAACAACAAAAATCAAATGTCTATTTTATAACATAAAATAGCTTCTACCTATAAGATTATATTACAAATTTATAAGAGAACTATATTAGCATGCCTCTATCATATAGACTTAAGACTTATAAACAATTAGTAATATTCTTGGAGAGCTTAATGATGCAGGGAGATATATATATATATATATATATATATCACTACCACATTTTTAGTTTTATCAACAGCTATAAAATATATATCATTTTCTCCAAGTTATAGAACTTACAGTTTGAGCAGTATTCTTCAGTTTACCTCAGAATACTTTATACCTAATGTAAGTGAAGAGGCCCAAAGAAATGTTCTGTATTCACACACCCTATTATTACTCTCAGTAAAACACAGCTTTCTACGTCCCAGACTAAAGCAATTTCACCCAGTTCCTCTCTTCCCCTCTCCACATCTTCCTCTCCTTCCCTCCTTTCTCCCCTTTCTTTCCTTCTCCCTCTCTTCTTCCTCCCTAACCCCCCTGTATGGTCTCAAGTAGCTCAGGCTGGCCTCAAACCATGTAGCCAAAGATGGTTAACCTTGAACTTCTACTCTTCTTGCCTCCACATCCCAAGAGCTGTCCTACCCATGTTAGTGTATGTGGTGTTGGGAACAAACCCAGGGATTCCTGCATAGCATGCAAGCATTCTACTAACTGACCTATGACTTATAACCCCAGTTCATCTCATAAAATGTAAATATTGCATTCTCCAGCCTTTAAATTTTCTAAAACCAGAAATTCTTCACTGCACACATTAAGAGTTAACTGCTGAATTAAAATATACCTATTATCAGAAAGCTGAGCTTTAAGTTTAAAGAAAGCAAGTTCTCCTTTCTCAAAACTGTCTACCTCACTAAGTTTAAAAGGATAAAGGCTACACTTTCAGTTCATCAAATTGGAAAAAAAAAATCTCAGTTTACCTTCTCTCCAACCTCTGAACTTACCAATAACGTGCTTCTGTAAAACAAGATCAATGATTCGTAGGCAGATGTTCTCCAACTGCTGTATAATCTAAAGATAAATTTTAGAGTCTGAAATTCATTGTGAACTCACTCTGAAGTTAACAGGTAAATTAGTGTCATCCCAACTAAATAAGCACAATATATTTTTTGAGAGTGGAAGTTGTAATCTTCATGGGAAAAGTAAATATAAAAATACTGGGAAGTTCTGAAATTTGACAAGAGATAGCGATGCAAGTTAAACCAATGGAAAATCAGAATTAGATACCTCCTTACCTCACATTCTATACCAAATAAATTCCTTAGATTTAGAAATCCAAAGATTTCTATGTAAAAAACCATAACATAGAAAAATACCAGAAAAAGTACAAGAATCCTTGTACGACCATAAGGAGGTAAAGAAAGTCACAACCGAAACAAGAACTTAAGACACCGAAGCACCTGACTGTAAAAATTATCAAATATTCCTGCACAAGAACATGAGCAGATCAAGACAAATGACAAATGGACTGAAATACTGTCGCGTGGCATTACAAATGCTAGATTCCCCTTATACACGAAATCTAACAGAAAAACAGGTAAAGCCTATAAAAATCAAACAAGCCTCCAGCTCATGAAGAGAGATTACAGACTGAATACGACAGCTAAGGCTGTGTCAGAAGTGTTGGGTAGGAAAGACAAGTGTTCTGATCTTGGAAGTACACACTCACATGTAATCTCAGCCAACATCCCCTCAAAGAATTGGCTCACAGACACTTCCCACTCCTGTGACAGGGCTTATAAAAGGCCATTCAATGTAATAGTATCATGACACTAACGACCAAATATTCATTTAACAGGGAATGTCAGTATCTACTCACTAGGGATTGGCCATGTAAATGTGATACACATACAAGAGAATTCTATTAAAACCATAGGCTTTGGAAAGGGGCTATAGTACGCAGGCTGAGGTAGAGGAGGGGTAACTGAAGGGGGTGTCTCCATCTATGAGGAAGCCAATACCCACACTGAATGAAGACATTCCAGTGATCCTGCTTTGGGTTCACCCACAACCTAAGTAAGCTCAATAAACTCAATCGTTCTCCAGGGTAATTGTGGTAGAACCAAACTCTGGTTAGTCACTGAGACCTTAGATGGAAAAATCAGATATTGTTCACACTCCACCAGGGAAGAGATTTCAGCAAAATATATTATCATCTTCATGAAAGACAAATACGTGAACTCACTTTTTGCTAGCTTGGCAATAGAAAAATCTCAGAGAGATTACAAAGAAAACTACAACTTCTGAGAAGAGATTTGATGACTGGAGTAACTGAGTAAGGTTCAGAGTTTAACTAAATATCTTCTCAGAACTTTTCAATTATTAAATATTCAACATATGCCCATGCCCAGTGTCACTGTATAGTTCTGGCTGACCTAGAACTCACTACATAGTAGATATACTACAGTATACCAGGTTGGCCTCAAATTCATAGAAATTCGCCTTCCTGACTTGTCTTCTGAATGGCTGTGATTAAAAGCATGCACCACCATGACCAGCTGCTGTATCAGACTTTTTTTTTTCCTAAGACAGGGTCTCACTGTGTAGCTCTGGCTGTAATCACTC